>NC_056742.1:492520779-492745779 GCF_019279795.1 Protopterus annectens
CTACTTTTAGCTTCTCCCTTGTCTCTATAAGTAAAATAAAGAAGCTCCTTCTTCAACTCAAACTATGCTCCCCTGCCCCAGATAACCTGCCCACAACTTTCCTCAAATTGTCTGCTGACAGCATTGCCCATCCCATGTCTATCTTAATAAACCAATCCATACTAGAATCATACGTCCCCTCATTGTGGAGACATGCATTTATCATTCCACTCCATAAAGGAGGCAAAAACACTGACCCTTCTAATTTTTGGCACATAGCCATTCTATCTCCACTATAAAAAATCATGGAAAAATGTATTCAATCCCAAATTATGTCCTATATGACCCAAAACAACCTACTAACCCCTACACAACATGGTTTCTGTCTCAGGCATAGTACCATCACTGCCCTCCTTGCCTTTCTAGACTCCATAAACCTTGCTTGCTACTCTGGCAAAATAGTTTCTACTCTGTTCCTTGACCTCTCCAAAGCCTTTGATACCATTTCTCACCCCTTACTATTATCCCAACTCTCCTCTCTCACCCCCCCCCCCCACCATCACCTGGTTCACCAGCTACCTCTCTGAAAGACAGCAAGCCGTCAAATGGAAAAACTCACTCTCTTCTTTTCTACACACCCCTACTGGAGTTTCCCAGGGTTCTGTTCTAGGCCCCCTCCTGTTTAACATCTTCATTAATAACTTCCACCAGTCTCTCTCCGATGCCACACTAATTCAATATGCTGACAATTCGACCATCATTTGTACAGCAGACACCCCCTCCAACCTACTTCTCAAAACTCAGTTAGCCTTCTCTAATACTGAATCATGGATGAATAGTAATCATCTTGCCTTAAATACCAATGAAACAAACTTAATGATCTTCTCCCCATCCAAAAACACCAATATAGACAAAAACTCTTTTACAGTGACTGCTCAGAATAACAGCCCCATAGAAACAATATCTCATACCAAACTGCTCGGTGTCATAATTGATGAAAATCTAAAATTTGACATCCATATCCAAACTAATATAAAAAACTCACCTGTTTTTTTATCTGTACATAAATGTTTTACTTACATGTTTTTTTCATCTGAAATGCCTGTACTTTTAATATGTTTAGATTACATGAATCTCACTTTATAATTCATTAACTAGGATTAGCAATGTTGTGTCTTTTTTTTAACAAATTGTATATTATCTCTGTATTTGTCACTGTTCTACAACTTTATTTACTTTTGTATAACTATTGTAATACTGTCTATAGCTTGTGGAGCTTTTCTCCCCAGGCCTCCACTGAAGGCCCCTGAGCCAGAGGAAACCACAACCCAAGCTGCGGAAGCCCTTACAAATGCCTTCTATGAACACCTCCAGGACTGCATGGATCAGGCAATCCCAAATAAAACCAAGACTCTTTCCACAAAGGGCAAACGTCCAGTCTGGTGGACCCCAGCCATTAACAAACTTTACAATAAGAGGAGAAAGCTATTACATGATAGAACAAAATCCATAAAAGGGAAGTCACCCCTGATCATTATTAGTAAAAAATTACGAGCACTCATAAAATCAACTAAGGCCAATTTTGAGAGAAAAATTGCCATGGATTCAAAGGACAATCATAAGGCCTTTTTCAGCTATGTTAGGAACCTGGGTGGAAACTCCCAGATATGCTCAGAATTAGTCCAAAATGATACAAAAATCACTGAACCCACAGACATTGCCAACATACTGGCAGACAGGTTCAGTGCAAACTTCACCCTCTCCCCTAAAGGAGAGATAACTATCCCAGCCGAGTGTAGCCTCCCGGACATCTCAAATGCGCAGGTGAAAGCTGCTCTCTCTAAAGCTAAAAACACAGCATCAATGGGACTGGATGGTGTCCCCGGCTGTGTGCTACACGAGCTAAATGAGGAATTAACCCCGCACATAAGGCAGCTGTTTAATCTCAGCCTTACCACAGGATACGTGCCCAAGGAGTGGCGTATGGCAACTGTGGTCCCACTCCACAAAGGCGGTGCCTCTACGGACCCTGGTAATTACCGCGCCATAAGCTTAACAAGTCTAGTCTGCAAAGCTATGGAGAGAATCATAATGGAGCTCATAAACAAAGATATAGGGGACTTGCAGACATTGGACCCGACCCAGTTTGGCTTTGTCAAGGGAAGATCATGCCTTTTGAACTTGGTCGACTTCTTCGAAACAGTCACCAAGGCCATTGATGAGGGAAAGGCAGTCCATACAGCCTACCTTGACCTTGCAAAGGCTTTCGACACAATACCCCACTCGGGTATTGTAGAAAAACTTACCAGCTTAAATGTAAACCCATATGTCACAAGATGGGTTGCAAACTGGCTTAAGGACAGAACCCACAGGGTTAGAGTTGCTGGCGCTGTGTCAGACTCCAAGCCGGTCACAAGTGGTGTCCCACAGGGCTCGGTCCTTGGCCCCTATTGTTTGGCATCTACTTCTCAGAAGTACAGGCCAGCATGGGAGGACTTTGGCTGACAAAGTTTGCAGACGACTGCAAACTGGGCCATAGTGGAAAGTGCATCGGACACGGATATCCTTCAGAAGGGACTCACGGAAACAGATAGCTGGTGCCAGAGCCATGGCCTGAAGTTAAACGCCAAAAATGTATAGTCATACCCTTCAGGAAAAACAAGGTAACCCCAAGCTACCATATAGGTGGCAATCCACTAAGCACAGAAGAGGTTATCAGGGACCTGGGGACCCAGGTTGACAGTGGCCTTTCTTTGACACTCACATTGCTAAAGTGGTTAGAAAGACCTTCTACATTGCCCACCTGATCATGAAGGGATTCACATCCAGATCTAGTGAGGTCATTGTTCCCTGTACTCTTCACTTATCAGACCAATGATCGAGTACAATGCCCCATTCGGGATGTATCTCACCCGACATCTGCAGCAATTGGAGAGACCCCAAAAGTTCCTCACCAAAAGGATAAAGGGACTCCAAAATCTGTCATATGCTGCCAGATTGAAGAAACTCCAGCTCTATTCAGTCGCATACCGTCTGCTCAGAGGTGACATGTGCCTGACATACAAGGCCATGTCCAACCCGAATTAATGGACATGCTCCACCTCAAAAATCCAAATCCACCAAAACCACTAGAGCAAGCGACTTAAACCTTAGCACGGATATAAATAGGATGTGCTGGAGGGATAGATTTATCACTCAGAGACTCCCTATGCTGTGGAATAAAATCCCGGTCCATGTGAGGCAGAGCACCTCGCTGACTCTGTTCAAGAGAAATCTAGACCTGTGGATGGGAGATCGTAGGTTTACCCCGGGAATCATCTCTGTGTCACTGCTGGACAGAGGCACAACAAACTAATGGGCACAGTATTTTTTCATATAAGGGGTGGCGTAAGCCACAAAAATTTGGGCTAGGCTTATAAATGCCTTAGGGCAGATAGCCTAGTATAAACCTATGAACCTATGAACCTAAATGGGCTCTTCAAGGCCCAGTGGACTATTCCGGTCATCAAACTGTAATAAATAAATAAATCTGGATCACAGGCACAGAACTGCAGATTCAAATTTGGAAGCAGCGAAAGAAACATATTACAGTAAATAATACAGGCTGGAAAAACTACACAGGATTTCAGTGCCGTACAAAATGACACCAAAATTGACTACAAATTGTAGGAATAAAGTGACATAGACAGCAAATTTAAAAAGAGTAACAATACTGACTGTACAAAATATATAGGGCTCTATTCTAGTCCAAAATAACACATAAATGATGTATCAAACTGTAAAAACCCATTGATAGACACAAGTGTTTGTTACATGCCAAAACCTTTGTGGAGCAACCACTCACATTACCCTGGAGCAAGACATCTAACTCAGCTAAATAACTTGCATTTTGTGTAGCAAGTCAACTAACTCAACTAACTCAGATTACTTTGAAGCAAGAACAAGAGGAGAAACGGTAGAGGAAACCTCAGGCATTTTTGTAGCAGGATGTACTCATGAAATGACACCCTGGAGACAAAAGCAAAGGACAGTTGGGGGACATTTGGGGTTAGGATATGAATGTGATATGTTAAAGAGCAGGTGGTCCTACTTATAGAGGATGGGAGAGGGTCTGCAATGGTAGACAAGGACAGTTGGGGTTCGGATATGAACGTGATATGTTAAAGAGCAGGTGGTCCTACTTATAGAGGATGGGAGAGGGTCTGCAATGGTAGACAAGAACAGTTGGGGTTAGGATATGAATGTGATATGTTAAAGAGCAGGTGGTTCTATTATAGAGGATGGGTGAGGGTCTGCAATGGTAGACAAGGACATTTGGGGTTAGGATATAAATGTGATATGTTAAAGAGCAGGTGGTTCTACTTATAGAGGATGGGTGAGGGTCTACAATGGTAGACAAGGACAGTTGGGGTTCGGATATGAACGTGATATGTTAAAGAGCAGGTGGCTCTACTTATAGAGGATGGGTGAGGGTCTGCAATGGTAGGCAAGGACAGTTAGATAATGTTTGATGATAGAGGAGATATGAAAGTGACCAGTGGTAAGGCCAGTGCTTTGGTAGTTATTGCTGTAGTGGAAGGGGTCAGAATACTGGCAGTGTAAAGACACCCTGCAAAGGTGACCAGCTGTCTGATGTGACTATGGGCTGGACAGGTAGAAGAAGGGTGCTGATTACTGTAGTCTGACTCAGACAGAGGCTGACTGGAGGGCCACTTTCTCAAGCTACCAGCTGTAGTCCTTTAATTTTTTTGTCCTTCTAATGTACAGGGACACCACATTTGTTATCTTGCAGCCCTTAGGCACTTCTTCATTAGCCAGTGATCTGTTGATGAGTTTTCTTAAGGGAGGGAGGTCTAACATTACACTACTCATATTTCTGAAGATTATTGGAGGATGTAACCCATCTGTTCCTTGCACTTTGTGTTCCCCAAGGAACCAGTTTCCTATCCACATCTTCCCTCTGTATTCTGGTGTATTGTCCATTGTTACCTCTATTTTACTCTGACTCCACATCAGAATGACCCTCTCCCCTTGCTGTCCTTTCTAAAGACTGAAACAAATCATATATTCAGTATCTCTGCTTTCCCCAGTCTTCTATAATCTGCATCCCCTCTTTGCTCAGCCTAATTAAGTCTTTTTCTCCCTTCCTAATTTCTGCCATGTTGCTAAAAAGCCCTTGTTTCACTTTTGGATGTTTTCTGCCAACAGCCTTTTATCTTTCATCTTTGCTGCCATCACCAATTTTATTGCCCTTTTGCTAGACCCCTTATATTGTCCCACCATACTTCCCCACCTCATCCTTTATACCTCTTGTAGACCCTGTTTTTGCAGTAATTGCTAGCCTCATATTCTTATGTTGACACATCAGGCATATCACCTTTTTGCCTTTTTGTGTCCCCCTCACACTGTGATCCATAGTTCATGGGACTCCATCCCTGACCCATTCTCATAACTTAGTTATTTCCTAACTTTTCTCCCCCTATTTAAACTCATCCTTGATCCTCTCCCTGGTATAGCATAAGCCAGTCTCCTAAAGTCCTGCACCATCATCTTTGACTTTGTATGTTCATCCTTCATTCTACACTCCATATTGACATTGTTACCACTGGCCAGTGGTACCTAAACCTGGACATGTATGACCATTTCTGCATTAGTTAGGATCATGCCCAACATTCTGTCCTTTCTGGTATAGTGCTACACCAGATGGCCGAATCCCTTGGTGCTGTTTTATTTATTAAGTTTGTTCACCAGGTAACTAGATGGGTCTGCTAACCCTTTTCAGCCATGACCCAACTATTCACAGAAGGAACAGCAATGTGCATACACACATATAATGAGTGTATATATATATATGTATATATATATATATATATATATATATATATATATATATATATATATATATAGTACTGGGAAAATCCAAATGAGCTCCTTGCATTTTCACAAGAGAACCAAAAAGCTCAATTATACAGACATCATGGATATCCTTTACAATGTTTCATCATTTACAGTCAGTTTCATTCATGAGCAGCAGTTCTATTATTCAGACATCCTTGTCATCAGTTACAATGTTTAATTTACAGTCAGTTTCATTAATGAGCAGCAGTTCTATTATTCAGACATCCTTGTCATCAGTTACATTGTTTCATTTAAAGTCAGTTTCATTAATGAGCAGCAGTTCTATTATTCAGACATCCTTGTCATCAGTTACATTGTTTCATCATTTAGTCAGTTTCATTCATGAGCAGCAGTTCTATTATTCAGACATCCTTGTCATCGGTTACATTGTTTCATCATTTACAGTCAGATTCTTCCTGACTAACAGCTCTATTATTCAGACATCCTTGTCATCAGTTACATTGTTTCATCATTTACAGTCAGTTTCATTCATGAGCAGCACTTCTATTATTCAGGCATCCTTGTCATCAGTTACATTGTTTCATCATTTACAATCAGTTTTATTCATGAGCAGCAGTTCTACTATTCAGACATCCTTGTCATCAGTTACATTGTTTCATCATTTACAGTCAGTTTCATTCATGAGCAGCACTTCTATTATTCAGGCATCCGTGTCATCAGTTACATTGTTACATCATTTACAGACAGTTTCACTAATGAGCAGCAGTTCTATTATTCAGACAACCTTGTCATCAGTTACATTGTTTCATTATTTACAGTCAGTTTCATTCATGAGCAGCACTTCTATTATTCAGACATCCTCAACATCAGTTACATTGTTTCATCATTTACAGTCAGTTTCATTCATGAGCAGCAGCTCTACTATTCAGACATCTGTGTCATCAGTTACATTGTTACATCATTTACTGTCAGTTTCATTCCTGAGTAACAGTTTTATTATTCAGACATCCTTGTCATCAGTTACATTTTCATCATTTACAGTCAGTTTCATTAATGAGTAGCAGTTCTATTATTTAGACATCCTTTTCATCAGTTACATTGTTTCATCATTTACAGTCAGTTTCATTAATGAGCAACAGTTCTATTATTCAAACTTCCTTGTCATCAGTTACATTGTTTCATCATTTACAGTCAGTTTCATTCCTGAGTAACAATTTTATTATTCAGACATCCTTGTCATCAGTTACATTGTTTCCTCGTTTACAGTCAAATGTCCTTCATGGTTCACTGTTGCAATCATGACTGTAGGGTTCTTCCTGCCAGCAGCAGCCCGCGATTGGCCAGAATCCCAAAGTCTGGATCGGGCATCAGCTGAGGTTGCTTTTATCCTGACGTCAATGCGCCGGAAGGTACAAAGACCTCAGCTGACGCCATTTCCCCAGTCTTTCTTGCCGCGCGGTGCCCTTTGCAGTTCACTGATGCCGGTCAGCCTGTTCCTGTTTGTTTTTGGATTTAATCCCTGGATTTTCATTTTTTAAAGATAAGTACCCTGTTGGGGAGGTCTTTTTCTTGCTCCAGTCAGATGTCAGAAAAAGTTAATAATTGTATTTCTTGTGGGAAGCAAATACCTCATAGGGATTTTCACTCTTACTGTATTCCCTGCCTGGGTCCTGACCACGATGTTGCTAATTGTGCGTTTTGTGCTAGATTTAATCACCGTACTATTAGGCGTAGATATAACTTTGCCTTTTACTATTTTGGAAAAAGGTTTAATTATAACATGTCTTCAGATTCTTTTCCTACTTCTGGGGTGTGTAAGAGGTGCAGGGATGCAGACAGGCCTCCGAGGTCCACAGCAAAGGATGTTACTCAGTTATTGCCAGTTGCTGGTTCGACGGTCGTCAGTGAGGTGCCTTTGCAGCCCCTGTCGTCCACATCTTTTGAACCAATTGCCTGTACCAACTCTGGTGTGGAACTGATGGGGTCTTCAGAATTGCCAGGGGCTGGACCTTTGGATACTGCTCCCTCAGTTGGGTCCAGAGCCGGTAGGCTGGTACCGGCTTCTGAGGGAGTTCTCAGGCCTTCACAGCTTCCTGTAAATGTGGATTCAGTTTTACAGTCAAAGACAAAGTCTAAGGCTTCAGCTAAAGTGAAATGGCAAGCACAGGAACCTTTTGATCAGGGTCCTAGGCTTCAGAGGCAGATGCTTAGGATGGCTGAAGATCTCTTAACTATGATCAGGGGTTCTCATCCCCCTCCTTACAAGAAGTCTAGATTACAGTCAGATTTTGATTCTTCAGACCAAATTTCTATTTCTTCTGCTTCTTCCCTTGAGCAGGAATATTCCTTTCCTCTTTATGAGGATTCTGATGCTGAAGATTCTTTTCCTTCGGCCTCTCCTCCTGTGGATTATTCTTTTGGTGAAACTTTGCATGATATGAGGGTGCATTTTCAATGGAAAGGGCAGGAATTCTCTGAATCCAAGAAAAGGCTTAGGGATTTTCTTCTTCTCCCACAGCATAAGCCTCTGGCTATTCCCCCTGTATTGGACATTGTTGATGATGTTTTTTCAGAAGCTCCTGTCTCTCCTGATTCTTTTCCCCCTACTCCGGCCAAACTGGATAGGGATTATAGGGTTCCAGATTCTCACAAATTTCTTTTTAGGAATCTTTCGCCTGATCCGGAAGCTATTTCTCAAGGTCCTAAAGGTGTTAAAGTGGCCTCTGCTAAAAATCCTATTCCCTTTGACCGAGAGTCCAGGGCTTTGGAGAGATGGGGTAAAAAAGTTTATACTACTGCTACATTGTCTATTAGGGCTTTGAACTGTCAATTTCATATGCTGAAGTATCAGCAATACCTTTTGTCTGCATTTCAACAGAAGATGTCAGCTGTGTCTATTAGTGCGGATAATCTGGAGTTACAGGATTTATTGCATGCAATGAACAGGTGGGTAAACATACCCTGCATTGTGGTTTTGATTCTTTGGAAGCTTCTTGTAGGGCTGCTACAACTGGCGCTGTTATTAGAAGACATGCTTGGTTAAAAGAACAAAGCTTGCCGGATCAGGTTAAAGCCAAACTTTTGGATGCCCCTTTGCAGCACGATATTCTGTTTGGGTCCAAAGCTGAAGAGGTATTGAAGAAAATGGAAGACAAAGACAAATCTATGCAGATGGTTAAGGATTTTCTACAGGTACAACCTCCTAGATTTAACAGACACTGGCCAGCTAAATCTTGGTCCTTTCCGGGCTCGGACAGGTCTCAGAGAGGAAGATTCAGGCATTCCAGAGGTCGGGGACAGGCACAGACCCATTTTAGGAATAGGCAGTTGAGTGCCCCCTCTCCCAAGGGAGGTAAAGATAAGTCTCAACCTTACCGAAGGCAGTCTTTATGACTCTCCCTTTCTGGTCCCAGGGGCTCCTCTCCTGGAAGCACCTTTGGGGGGAAGGATTTCTCTTTTTTATCAAAATTGGAGCCACATAACCTGGGACAAGTGGGTTCTGGACATAGTCTCAGGAGGTTACAGATTTCATTTCCACACCTTGCCAACACCAAATGGTTGGCCAGACCTGCCAAATCATCAGTGGGCAGAGGCACAATAGCAGGTTCAGTCCCTTTTGGTTATGAGGGCCATAGAATTGGTGCCAAATTTAGAAATAGGGCAAGGTTTTTATTCCAGACTTTTCCTGGTTCCCAGGAAGGAAAATTCGTGGAGACCAATCCTGGACCTCTCTGTACTAAACACCTTCCTAGATATACCAAAATTCAAGATGCCCACTCTGCAGCAGCTGCTGCCTATGTTGGGCAAGAACGCTTGGATGGTGACTTTGGACTTAAAAGATGCGTACCTGCATATTCCTATACGGCAAGAGTGCAGAAGGTATCTGCGCTTCAAAGCGGGGTCGAAACATTACCAGTTCTCTGTGCTGCCCTTTGGCTTATCTACTGTGCCCAGGGTCTTTACAAAGTGCCTGGCACCAGTAATGGCGTTTTTCAGACAGAAGGGGATTCAAATTTACCCTTATCTGGACGACTGTCTTATTCAAGCGGACAACAAAGACACTCTACTTCGGCATCTAGCTTTTGTGCAGCATCTTCTTCAGTGCCTCGGTTTCACAGTGAATCTAAATAAATCAAATATGGTACCCTCATAACAGATTACTTTCCTGGGTGCTCTTCTGAGTACTTCAACCCAGATGGCTTCCTAGACACCAGACAAAAAAGTGCAACTGGCTTCTTTTTTCCGATGCCTGGCTTCAACGAAACAGCTGACTGCAAGAAAAATTCTGCAGGCTTTGGGATACATGGCCTCCTGCATTCTACTAATACCATATGCAAGGCTGCATATGAGGAAACTGCAGTGGTACCTCAAGAGTGTCTGGTCTCAGCATTACCACAGTTTGGAAACAGTGGTCACGATTTTGCCTTGTCTCCAGCAAGAGTTTCTTTGGTGGGCCGAAGCCTGTCTACAGAACACGGGGAAGCATTTTTGTCCTCTGCCAACCAACCAAATTCTGACAACGGATGCTTCAGATTATGCCTGGAGAGCCCACATACATGGGAGATGTCTTCAGGGTGTTTGGACGAAGGAGCAAATGCACCTGCACATAAATTTGAAGGAGATGCTAGCTGTGCAGAATGCCCTGATAGCCTTCAGGGACCTTCTTCTACCAGGTCAATTGTTGATATGGACAGACAACACTACAGTGATGTGGTACATCAACAAGCAGGGGGGCTCTCACTCTTACCCCCTGCGAAGATTAGCCATGAATCTCTGGTATATTGCTCTGACCTGCAGTGTCAACTTACAGGCACAATTCCTGCCAGGGAAAGACAACACTCTGGCAGACGCATTGAGCAGACGCATTTCAGATCCACATGAATGGATGTTGGATGTTCGGATATTCAGGATGATTATAAAGGCTTGGGGATGTCCGGATGTAGATCTCTTTGCATCCCCTCAGAATCATCAACTTCCAACATTTTGCACAAGGACCTACCACAAACTAGCATGGAAAGTGGATGCCCTCTCATTCAGTTGGAAACACCTCTCAGTATATGCTTTTCCTCCCTTTCCTCTTCTACCTCGGGTACTTCTGAAGATAAAACAGGACAGACTGCAAATGATTCTACTGGCTCCCAATTGGCCTCGGCAATTCTGGTATTCCACTCTGATGAACTTGGTTCAGGAGCCTCCCTGGATTCTGCCTCAAATCCCTCATCTACTGTCTCAACGGGACGGCCGGATACTGCACAGTCATGTCAAGACTCTGCATCTAGCTGCCTGGCGGATCCAGGGTCTGTAAGCACCTCTGCCCTTTCCAAACAGGTATTGGATGTAATCCTTGAAGCTAGACGGCCCAGCACTAGAAAATCTTATGCGGGAAAATGGAAAAGATTTTGCTCCTGGAATCAAGTCCAGGGTGGTGATTCTTCTGTCCCGAACATTCACCTGATTTTACACTATCTGACAGAATTATTACATACGGGCCTATCTTTTTCGTCTGTTAAGTTTCATGCCTCTGCTATTTCTGCACATTGCGATACGGATCCTCTGATTTTTTTCTCATCCATTACTTAAACAATTTCTTAGAGGGGCTAAGAATATTCGGCTCCCTATAAGGGCTCCTGTTCCCACTTGGGATCTTAACTAAGTTTTGGAGAAATTAACTTTGTCTCCTTTTGAGCCTGCAGCTTCCATGGATTTAAAATTTTTGTCTTGGAAAACTGCTTTTCTTTTAGCTATTACCTCTGCTAGAAGAATTTCGGAATTGCAAGCACTCATGGCTGTGGAACCCTTCCTTATTTTTCATCAGGACAGGGTATCTCTACGGACTAATCCCACATTTATGCCCAAGGTGGTTTCGGCAGTGGCCTTGAATCAGTCTATTCATTTGCCTACCTTTTATCCTAATCCTCAAAGTGAGGAAGAAAGTCTTTTGCACTCTCTAGACGTGCACAGACAGCTTCGTCTGTACCTGGGCAGGACCAAGATATTCCGGAAATCTGATCAGTTGTTTGTCGCTTATGCTCCTACTGTTCTAGGGAAAGCAATCACTAAGCAAACTATTTCCAAGTGGATTGCCCATTGCATCAAGTTCTGTTACTCTTATCATGGCAATCCAGTTCCTGTTAATGTTAGGACTCATTCTACCTGGGCTACTGCTACTTCAGCAGTTTTTCTTTGTGGGGTTCCTACCAAGGATATTTTGGAAGCTGCTACTTGGAGTTCTGTGCATACTTTTTCTAAGCATTACAACCTCCCTCTCTATTCTAAATCCAGGGCCGGTTTTGCTTCTGCGGTTTTGCAAGGTTTTGTGACCGCTCCCTCTGTTTCTCCTCCAGCCACCCTTTCTTAGCTTTAGAACTCAACCCTACAATCATGCCTGCAACAGTGAACCACGAAGGACATAGTACAGTTGTGTACTCTTACCATAAATGTAGATGTTCGAGTGTGTTCACTGTTGCAGTGTGGGTTACCCTCCCTCCTATCCCCTCTTTTGTTTTTTCTGTGAGTATTATCTGTTATGAGGTATTTTGGCTGATGAGGTTTTGGGCATGGTTTCCTTTTTAGCCCTTTCTTTCTGGGCACCTGACATCTGGGGCAAGAAAAACTGGGGAAATGGCGTCAGCTGAGGTCGTTGTACCTTCCGGCACATTGATGTCAGGATAAAAGTGACCTCAGCTGACGCCCCATCCAGACTTTGGGATTCTGGCCGATCAGGGGCTGCTGCTGGCAGGAAAAACCCTACAGTCATGACTGCAACAGTGAACACACTTGAACATCTACATTTATGGTAAGAGTACACAACTGTACTTTTCATTCATGATGAGCAGTTCTATTATTCAGACATCCTTGTCAGTTACATTGTTTCATCATTTACAGTCAGTTTCATTAATGAGTAGCAGTTCTATTATTCAGACATCCTTGTCATCTCTTACATTGTTTCATCATTTATAGTCTGTTTCATTATTGAGCAGCAGTTCTATTATTCAGACATCCTTGTTATCAGTTACATTGTTTCATCATTTACAGTCAGTTTCATTAATGAGCAGCAGTTCTATTATTCAGACATCCTTGCCATCAGTTACATTGTTTCATCATTTACAGTCAGTTTCATTCATGAGCAGCAGTTCTATTATTCAGACATCCTTGTCATCAGTTACATTGTTTCATCATTTACAGTCGGTTTTATTCTTGAGCAGCAGTTCCATTTGTCAGACATCCTCGACATCAGTTCCATCATCTACAAGCATTTCAATTGTGCATAATAGTCATATGAAGTAAAAATTAAGATTTTTTTAATACAAGGGGACTGTATTCAGTGCAATATCATCAGTATGCATAGTGAGGCATTTAGATGGAAGGTGGTCAGAGGCAGTGGTTGTTGGCTTTACAGTGCGTAGGTATTTTCTAATTGTAGAGCTTGGCTCTGGAGTAAGTGTGAAGGTCTGTTGTGGCTTTAGTGATTGTAGTGGGATGGCTTGATTTGTAGTTGTTTTGTTTTGCTGGAGGGAGTTTACTGTACTTATAAAAATTGAGTTAAGCTGTGAAGTGCTTTGGGAGTTATTAGTTGAGGATGGGCTGGGTTGGGTTGAGTTTTCCAGGAGTTAATAATGTATTTCTGAATTTCCCAAAGTTTTTTGGATTGCTTGATGATGAATTTTTGGTGTTGCTATAATAAGTGTTTTTTTCTTTTGTTTTATTTATCATTTGCTGTGGTTCCTTAACTGCCTATATTCTTGCAAGGATGTTCGAGACTTGGTTTGTAGCCATGACTTCCAGGCTTTATCTATAAGTTGTTTGAGTTACTGTTTTTTTTTTTTTTGTTAACAAAGGGGCTGGTTTGTTTTTAACTGTTTTGTTTTTTACTACATCAATGGTATTTTCATATCACAATGGCTGCAATAACATGTGAATAAACAGCTGACAACAATACCATAACACCTTAATTATAGACCCATTAATTATGTATGAGGGAATATTTACAAAGAAATAATCCATCATAAGTTGACCAGACAGACATGTTTAAGTTGTAAACATTGCTACAAATATATTTGTTGTCCGTAAAATACAGGATTAGGAAGTCACTGGTATCCATGTGGACCAGTCAGACCCTTGATAGTGACAAAGGTGCATGGAAATAGGCCTATTTCATAGTTCAACTTCATGGTACTGTGTGTCATGTAAAGGTATGTGGGAACTGCATCTGTTCCTTCACATGCTGCAACAAGACATCACAAAATGGTGTTGTATTCATGAGGTGGACGTGTGTGATACAGATAGTCTGTCCCCTGATGACTGCTGAAAGGTCCCCATAGTGAGGAAGGTTAATGCTCTACATACTTTAGTGTCCACAATGATTAGTATTCCAAACATCCAATGGGATTCAATTTGAGGGTGGCACAGACCTTTAAGTTCCTGTATAGTGTCTCAGTCCATATTACAGCATTTGTCTCTGTCCCTGTCATAGAAGTGATGGTACTGTAGGTGAGGTCAGATCCGTCTGCTATAATGCGCAGTATTGCAGGTGCTGGCTGTGAGAACACCTCCTAATATATATATATGGTCCTGCTAATATAGATGTTTGTCCTCACATCTTAGCAAGGTCTGTCTCTCTCTGTTTACCAAGAAATGACAGCATATAAATTCACTGCCCACTGCGACTTACCCTGCAAGTTTTATACATTTCTGAATCGTTCTGCCATGTTGTTTATCCTAATTTCCAGTTCCAGTTTGTCTCCTAATGGTAACGTTACTCATTTCCATGCATTTGATGCAGGCAGTGCTGTTTCGCTAAGTAGTGAGGTCACGCTGTCTGTCTCATACTTACACCACATGCTGTTTCAATGATTAGTGAGTTCACACTGTCTGTGTCATCCTTAAATTGCATATTGTTTCACTGAGCAGTGAGGTCACACTATCTCTGTCATCTTTGCACCACATATTGTTTCACTGAGTAGTGAGGCCACACTATCTGTCTCATCCTTACACCACATGCTGTTTCACTGAGTAGTGAGGTCACACTATCTGTGTCATCCTTATACCGCATATTGTTTCACTGAGCAGCGAGGTCACACTATCTCTGTCATCTTTACACCACATATTATTTCACTGAGTAGTGAGGTCACACTATCTGTCTCATCCTTACACCACATATTATTTCACTGAGTAGTGAGGTCACACTATCTGTCTCATCCTTACACCACATATTATTTCACTGAGTAGTGAGGTCACACTATCTGTCTCATCCTTACACCACATGTTGTTTCACTGAGTAGTGCGGTCACACTATCTGTGTCATCCTTACACTGCATGTTGTTTTACTGAGTAGTGAGGTCACACTATCTCTGTCATCTTTTCACCACATGTTTCACTGAGTAGTGAGGTCACACTATCTTTGTCATCCTTACACCACATGCTGTTTCATTGAGTAGTGAGGCCACACTATCTGTCTCATCCTTACACCACATGCTGTTTCACTGAGTAGTGAGGCCACACTATCTGTCTCATCCTTACACCACATGCTGTTTCACTGAGTGGTGCGGTCACACTATCTGTGTCATCCTTAGACTGCATGTTGTTTTACTGAGTAGTGAGGTCACACTATCTGTGTCATCCTTACACCACATGCTGTTTCACTGAGTAGTGAGGCCACACTATCTGTCTCAACTTATACTACATGCTGTTTCACTGGGTAGTGAGGCCACACTATCTGTGTCATCCTTACACCACATGTTGTTTCACTGAGTAGTAAGCCCACAATATATGTCTCATCCTTACACCACATGTTGTTTCACTGAGTAGTGAGGTCACACTATCTGTGTCATCCTTACATCACATGCTGTTTCAATGAGTAGTGAGGCCACACTATCTGTCTCATCCTTATACCACATGCTGTTTCATTGGGTAGTGAGGCCACACTATCTGTGTCATCCTTACACCACATGTTGTTTCACTGAGTAGTGAGGTCACACTATCTGTGTCATCCTTACATCACATGCTGTTTCAATGAGTAGTGAGGCCACACTATCTGTCTCATCCTTATACCACATGCTGTTTCACTGGGTAGTGAGGCCACACTATCTGTGTCATCCTTACACCACATGTTGTTTCACTGAGTAGTGAGCCCACACTATCTGTCTCATCCTTACACCACATGTTGTTTCACTGAGTAGTGAGGTCACACTATCTGTGTCATCCTTACACCACATGCTTTTTGAATGAGTAGTGAGGCCACACTATCTGTGTCATCTTTACACCAAATGCTGTTTTACTAAGTAGTGAGGTCACACTATGTCTGTCATCTTTTCACCGCATGTTTCACTGAGTAGTGAGGTCACACTATCTGTGTCATCCTTACATCACATGCTGTTTCATTGAATAGTGAGGCCACTCTATCTGTCATCCTTACATCACATGATGTTTCACTGAGTAGTGAGGTCACACTATCTGTCTCATCCTTACACCACGTGTTGTTTCACTGAGTAGTGAGGTTTTACTATCTGTCTCATCCTTACACCACATGTTTCACTGAGTAGTGAGGTCACACTATCTGTGTCATCTTTACACCAAATGCTGTTTCACTGAGTAGTGAAGTCACACAATCTGCGTCATCTTTACACCACATGTTTCACTGAGTAGTAAGGTCACACTATCTGTGTCATCCTTACACCACATGCTGTTTCACTGAGTAGTGAGGTCACACTATATCTGCCATCTTTACATCACATGTTGTTTCAATGAGTAGTGAGGTCACACTATCTTTGTCATACTTACAAAACATGTTGTTTCACTGAGTAGTGAGGCCACACTATCTGTGTCATCCTTACACCACATGTTGTTTTACTGAGTTGTGAGCCCACACTGTCAGAGTCATCCTTGCACTACATGCTGTTTCAATGAGTAGTGAGGCCACACTATCTCTGTCATCTTTACACCAGATGTTGTTTCAATGAGTAGTGAGGTCACACTATCTGTCACATCCTTAAACTGCATGTTTTTTCATTAAGTAGTGAGATCACACAATCTGTGTCATCCTTACACCACATGCTGTTTCACTGAGTAGTGAGGTCACACTATCTGTGTCATCCTTACATCACATATTGTTTCACTGAGTAGTGAGGTCACACTATCTGTCTCATCCTTACACCACATGCTGTTTTAAAAAGTAGTGAGGCCGCACTATCTCTGTCATCTTTACACCACATATTGTTTCACTGAGAAGTGAGGTCACACTATCTGTCTCATCCTTACACCATATGATGTTTCAATGAGTAGTGAGGTCACACTATCTCTGTCATCTTTACACCACATGTGGTTGCTGCTTACTATGCATTTTGGCCTAATGCATTGCATCATTTGTTTCTGAATCTCACTCGGTTTCAGTCCTGTATTTTGGGGCTCAATTATCCATTGTTTAGGCAAAATGGAGAGGATTTACCACCTGAACTGCACATATTAGCACTGGAAGGTTATCAGCAATCTAACATTCTCACAACAATGGTGCTCAATATCTAATTCTTCTAATTTATTTATTCATGTAAAGAGTGTGATAATGAAAGAAACAGATTTAATTTACTTGTTCTAGTCCTTATTTAAGGTGCTGTTATGGTGCCATTATTGTGAGGGGATATTTAAAGGCTTTATAAAATGAGAAAGTTGATAAGTCAGACAGGAATAGTTCCAGAGTATTGCTGACTAGTGAGACAGCAGCATTTCTGACATGCTTACAAGAAGTTAAAAAGTAAATGTATGCTACCGCTAGATAATACTCTGTAGGTTACTTAGCAAACATGGATGGAGGCAGAATGTATGCTACCACCAGATAATACTCTGTAGGTTACTTAGCAAATGTGGATGCAGGCAGGCAGAATGCATGTTGCTGCTAGATAATACTCTGTAGGTTACTTAGCAAATGTAGATGCAGGCAGATGGAATGTATGCTGCCTCTAGATAATACTCTGGAGGTTACTTAGCAAACATGGATGCAGGCAGTATGTATGCTACCACTAGATAATACTCTGGAAGTTACTTAGCAAATATGGATACAGGTGGAATGTATGCTACCACTAGATAATACTCTGTAGGTTACTTATCAAACATGGATGGAGACGGAATGTATGCTACCACTAGATAATACTCTGTAAGTTACTTAGCAAACATGGATACAGGCAGGCAGAATGTATGCTACTGCTAGATAATTGTCAAAGGAAAAATATACATTAAAAATGATCAATACACGGTAGGTTCAGGTTAAGGCACTTTAATCTTGCAGCAAGGAGACAAAAACATGCTAATACAGAGTTTGTCTGACTAGAATCAGGAAATGCAAGCATTTTTATACATTTTCTAAGACATTGCCTACCAAGCTGACGTAGTAAATCACAGGTTTTAACATCATCGTCTCATAGTGATTGTTTTGTAAAATTCTGCTTGTACTATCAATTTTTGAGAGAAACTTCCTAAGAAAAACAATGTGGCCTTGGCTACCACCGATTAGATATATGCAATGTTACCATTCAAGGTACTATGGCTAATTTGAGCACAAAGCAAGTATAGATTGCAATTCATTTCTCCAACAGTCCTTTGTCTGTTTTATCTCTTCCTTCTGCAGCTGTGCGTGTTCTCATACTTCGAACAGAGCTAATTGTTCAAAATCATTACATTACAGAATATGGCATTGTTCATTCATTGCTTCCTGACCTAGCAGATAATCACCTGCTTCTCAAGTACATTTCCAAAAGGTATAAACATGAATTTTGCTGTGCTAGCAGTTACTATGTCAGAGGGCATCTTGCAAGTTTCAGAAAGCACACTGCAGTTTCAAAAGCATCTTTTAGTCTCATATGAAATTAAGCTGTTTATAAAATAGTGCATATAAAATAGAATGAAAAACGTGTTAACTCATTTAGTTTCTAATTAGCATTAAGCACACACATTAATACATATTTTTCTGACATTTCCCCCCTGTTAATACTTTTTAATTCTATTTTCAAAAGAATAAACAGTTTGCTTCTTCTCCTAACCTCTTCCATTCAGGATTTGCAGTTAAGAGAGTCATTCAGTTTAAACTTATGAAAGTGTTTCACTTTTCAACAATTCTTCAATTTCAGTACTTTCATACAAAGTCTTAGAAACTGATATATCTATAAAATTTTTGATTAACTTTTTCATGCAGGGAATACCACAACAAATGCATGCTCCTAATAGGAGTAATCCCACACAAATGGCAATCAGGATGTTCATTAGGATGGAACCCCACCCCCCAAACAGATTCTGGAAAAAGTCCATCAGAGGGTTTGGGCCTGGTTTGGTCATGGTCGACACTTGCTGGATCACCTCAAGATGGTCGTTTATTTTGTTCTGGTTGTCAGGAATATATGAACAGCATTCTTCTTTGATTAAAGCACACGTACCACCTCTCGCCGCTAGGGTGAAGTCGAGAGCCATGTGGTTTTGAAGCACCACAGTTTTCATAGCATTTGGTTCATCAGTCACTAATTCGAGAGCAGAAAAAGTTGCATTGTTCATAACTTTGAGAAGTTTAGACAGTTTTCTCACCTCCCAAATCGATTTCACTGCGCCATATGCTGGGGATATGCCTGCCCATGATATAATGGTGTCACTCAAGTCCATGTGTGTCAGTTTATCTTTGTTTTTTACTCATTTAGTTTCTAATTAGCATTAAGCACACATATTAATACATATTTTTCTGACAATAATACTCTGGAGGTTACTTAGCAAACATTGATGCAGGCAGAATGTATGCTACAGCTAGATAATAGTATGTAGGTTACTTAGCAAATATGGATGCAGGTGGAATGTATGCTACCACTAGATAATACTATGTAGGTTACTTAGCAAATGTGGATGCATGTGGAATGTATGCTACTGCTAGATAATACTCTGTAGGTTACTTAGCAAACGTAGATACAGTCAGGCAGAATGTATGCTGCTGCTAGATAATACTCTGGAGGTTACTTAGCAAACATGGATGCAGGCAGAATATATGCCACTGCTAGATAATACTCTGTAGGTTATTTAGCAAACATGGATGCAAGCAGGAGGAATGTATGCTATTGCCAGATAATACTCTGGAGGTTACTTAGCAAAATTGGATGCAGGTGGAATGTATGCTATGGTTAGATAATAGTATGTAGGTAACTTAGCAAATATGGATACAGGTGGAATGTATGCTACTGCTAGATAATACTCTGTAGGTTACTTAGTAAATGTGGATGCAGGCAGAATGTATGCTGTTGCTAGATAATACTCTGTAAGTTACTTAGAAAATGTGAATGCAGGTGGAATGTATGCTATCACTAGATAATACTCTGTAGGTTACTTAGCAAATGTGGATGCAGGTGGAATGTATGCTACTGCTAGATAATACTCTGTAGCTTACTTAGCAAATGTGGATGCAGATGGAATGTATGCTATCACTAGATAATACTCTGTAGGTTACTTAGTAAATGTGGATGCAAGTGGAATGCATGCTACCACTAGATAATACTCTGTAGGTTACTTAGCAAATGTGGATGGAGGTGGAATGTATGCTATCACTACATAATACTCTGTTGGTTACTTAGTAAATGTGGACGCAGGTGGAATGTATGCTACTGCTAGATAATACTCTGTAAGTTACTTAGCAAATGTGGATGCAGGTGGAATGTATGCTATCACTAGATGATACTCTTTAGGTTACTTAGTAAATGTGGATGAAGGTGGAATGTATGTTACTGCTAGATAATACTCTGTAGCTTACTTAGCAAATGTGGATGCAAGTGGAATGTATGCTACTGCTAGAAAATACTCTGTAAGTTACTTAGTAAACGTGGATGCAGGTGGAATGTATGCTACTGCTAGATAATACTCTGTAAGATACTTAGTAAATGTGGATGCAGGTGAATGTGTGATACCACTAGATAATACTCTGTAGCTTACTTAGCAAATGTGAATGCAGGTGGAATGTATGCTATTTCTAGATAATACTCTGTAGGTTACTTAGCAAATGTGGATGCAGGTGGAATGTATGTTACTGCTAGATAATACTCTGTAAGTTACTTAGTAAATATGGATGCAGGTGGAATGTATACTACAGCTAGATAATACTCTGGAGGTTACATAGCAAACATGGATGCAGGTGGAATGTATGCTACTGCTAGATAATACCCTGTAGCTTACATAGCAAATGTGGATGCAGGTGGAATGTATGCTACTGCTAGATAATACTCTGTTGGTTACTTAGCAAATGTGGATGCAGGTGGAATGTATGCTACTGCTAGATAATAGTATGTAGGTTACTTAGCAAATATGGATGCAGGTGGAATGTATGCTACTGCTAGATAATACTCTGTTGGTTATTTAGTAAATGTGGATGCAGGTGGAATGTATGATACTGCTAGATAATACTCTGTAAGTTACTTAGCAAACGTGGATGCAGGTGGAATGTATGCTATCACTAGATGATACTCTGTAGGTTACTTAGTAAATGTGGATGAAGGTGGAATGTAAGTTACTGCTAGATAATACTCTGTAGCTTAATTAGCAAATGTGGATGCAAGTGGAATGTATGCTACTGCTAGAAAATACTCTGTAAGTTACTTAGTAAACGTGGATGCAGGTGAAATGTATGCTACCATTAGATAATACTCTGTAAGATACTTAGTAAATGTGGATGCAGGTGAATGTGTGCTACCACTAGATAATACTCTGTAGCTTACTTAGCAAATGTGAATGCAGGTGGAATGTATGCTATTTCTAGATAATACTCTGTAGGTTACTTAGCAAATGTGGATGCAGGTGGAATGTATGCTACTGCTAGATAATACTCTGTAAGTTACTTAGTAAATATGGATGCAGGTGGAATGTATACTACAGCTAGATAATACTCTGGAGGTTACTTAGCAAACATGGATGTAGGTGGAATGTATGCTACTGCTAGATAATACTCTGTAGCTTACTTAGCAAATGTGGATGCAGGTGGAATGTATGCTACTGCTAGATAATACTCTGTAAGTTACTTAGTAAATGTGGATGCATGTGGAATGTATGCTACCCCTAGATAATACTCTGTAGCTTACTTACCAAATGTGGATGCAAGTGGAATGTATGCTACTGCTAGATAATACTCTGTAAGTTACTTAGTAAATGTGGATGCATGTGGAATGAATGCTACCGCTAGATAATACTCTGTTGGTTACTTAGCAAATGTGGATGCAGGTGGAATTTATGCTACTGCTAGATAATAGTATGTAGGTTACTTAGCAAATATGGATGCAGGTGGAATGTATACTACAGCTAGATAATACTCTGGAGGTTACTTAGCAAACATGGATGCAGGTGGAATGTATGCTACTGCTTGATAATACTCTGTAGGTTACTTAGTAAATGTGGATGCAGGTGGAATGTATGCTACCAGTAGATAATACTCTGTAGGTTACTTAGTAAATGTGGATGCAGGTGGAATGTATGCTACCACTAGATAATACTCTGTAGGTTACTTCACAAATATGGATGCAGGTGGAATGTATGCTATTGCTAGATAATACTCTGTAGGTTACTTATAAATGTGGATGAAGGTGGAATGTATGCTACTGCTAGATAATACTCTGTAGCTTACTTAGCAAATGTGGATGCAGGTGGAATGTATGCTACTGCTAGATAATACTCTGTAAGTTACTTAGTAAATGTGGATGCAGGTGGAATGTATGCTACCACTAGATAATACTCTGTAAGTTACTTAGTAAATGTGAATGCAGGTGGAATGTATGCTACCACTACATAATTGTCTGTAGCTTACTTAGCAAATGTGGATGCAAGTGGAATGTATGCTACTGCTAGATAATACTCTGTAAGTTACTTAGTAAATGTGGATGCATGTGGAATGTATGCTACCGCTAGATAATACTCTGTCGGTTACTTAGCAAATGTGGATGCAGGTGGAATGTATGCTACTGCTAGATAATAGTATGTAGGTTACTTAGCAAATATGGATGCAGGTGGAATGTATACTACAGCTAGATAATACTCTGGAGGTTACTTAGCAAACATGGATGCAGGTGGAATGTATGCTGCTGCTTTCTAATACTCTGTAGGTTACTTATAAATGTGGATGTAGGTAGAATGTATGCTACTGCTAGATAATACTCTGTAAGTTACTTAGCAAACGTGGATGCAGGTGGAATGTATGCTATCACTAGATAATACTCTGTAGGTTACTTAGTAAATGTGGATGAAGGTGGAATGTATGATACTGCTAGATAATACTCTGTAGCTTACTTAGCAAATGTGGATGCAGGTGGAATGTATGCTACTGCTAGATAATACTCTGTAAGTTACTTAGTAAATGTGGATGCAGGTGGAATGTATGCTACCACTAGATAATACTCTGTATCTTACTTAGCAAACGTGGATGCAGATGGAATGTGTGCTACTGCTAGATAATAGTATGTAGGTTACTTAACAAGTATGGATGCAGGTGGAATGTATGCTACCACTAGATCATACTCTGGAGGTTACTTAGCAAACATGGTTGCAGACGGAATGTATGCTACGGCTAGATAATAGTATGTAGGTTACTTAGCAAATATGGATGCATGTGGAATGTATGCTACTGCTAGATAATACTCTGTAGGTTACTTAGCAAATGTGGTTGCAGGTGGAACATATGCTATCGCTAGATAATACTCTGTAGGTTACTTAGTAAATGTTGATGCAGGCAGAATGTATGCTGTCACTAGATAATACTCTAAGTTACTTAGCAAATGTGGATGCAGGTGGAATGTATGCTACTGCTAGATAATAGTATGTAGGTTACTTAACAAGTATGGATGCAGGTGGAATGTTTGCTACCACTAGATAATACTCTGGAGGTTATTTGCAAACATGGTTGCAGACGGAATGTATGCTACAGCTAGATAATAGCATGTAGGTTACTTAGCAAATATGGATGCATGTGGAATGTATGCTACTGCTAGATAATACTCTGTAGGTTACTTAGCAAATGTGGATGCAGGTGGAATGTATGCTATCTAGATAATACTCTGTAGGTTACTTAGTAAATGTCGATGCAGGCAGAATGTATGCTGTCACTAGATAATACTCCAAGTTACTTAGCAAATGTCGATGCATGTGGAATGTATGCTACTGCTAGATAATACTCTGTAAGTTACTTAGCAAATGTGGATGCAGGTGGAATGTATGCTACTGCTAGATAATACTCTGTAGGTTACTTAGTAAATGTGGATGCAGGCAGAATGTATGCTTTTGCTAGATAATACTCTGTAGGTTACTTAGTAAATGTGGATGCAGGTGGAATATATGCTACTACTAGATAATACTGTGTAGCTTACTTAGCAAACGTAGATGCAGGTGGAATGTATGCTACTGCTAGATAATACTCTGTAAGATACTTAGTAAATGTGGATGCAGGTGAATGTGTGATACCACTAGATAATACTCTGTAGCTTACTTAGCAAATGTGAATGCAGGTGGAATGTATGCTATTTCTAGATAATACTCTGTAGGTTACTTAGCAAATGTGGATGCAGGTGGAATGTATGCTACTGCTAGATAATACTCTGTAAGTTACTTAGTAAATATGGATGCAGGTGGAATGTATACTACAGCTAGATAATACTCTGGAGGTTACATAGCAAACATGGATGCAGGTGGAATGTATGCTACTGCTAGATAATACCCTGTAGCTTACTTAGCAAATGTGGATGCAGGTGGAATGTATGCTACTGCTAGATAATACTCTGTTGGTTACTTAGCAAATGTGGATGCAGTTGGAATGTATGCTACTGCTAGATAATAGTATGTAGGTTACTTAGCAAATATGGATGCAGGTGGAATGTATGCTACTGCTAGATAATACTCTGTTGGTTATTTAGTAAATGTGGATGCAGGTGGAATGTATGATACTGCTAGATAATACTCTGTAAGTTACTTAGCAAACGTGGATGCAGGTGGAATGTATGCTATCACTAGATGATACTCTGTAGGTTACTTAGTAAATGTGGATGAAGGTGGAATGTAAGTTACTGCTAGATAATACTCTGTAGCTTAATTAGCAAATGTGGATGCAAGTGGAATGTATGCTACTGCTAGAAAATACTCTGTAAGTTACTTAGTAAACGTGGATGCAGGTGAAATGTATGCTACCATTAGATAATACTCTGTAAGATACTTAGTAAATGTGGATGCAGGTGAATGTGTGCTACCACTAGATAATACTCTGTAGCTTACTTAGCAAATGTGAATGCAGGTGGAATGTATGCTATTTCTAGATAATACTCTGTAGGTTACTTAGCAAATGTGGATGCAGGTGGAATGTATGCTACTGCTAGATAATACTCTGTAAGTTACTTAGTAAATATGGATGCAGGTGGAATGTATACTACAGCTAGATAATACTCTGGAGGTTACTTAGCAAACATGGATGCAGGTGGAATGTATGCTACTGCTAGATAATACTCTGTAGCTTACTTAGCAAATGTGGATGCAGGTGGAATGTATGCTACTGCTAGATAATACTCTGTAAGTTACTTAGTAAATGTGGATGCATGTGGAATGTATGCTACCGCTAGATAATACTCTGTAGCTTACTTACCAAATGTGGATGCAAGTGGAATGTATGCTACTGCTAGATAATACTCTGTAAGTTACTTAGTAAATGTGGATGCATGTGGAATGAATGCTACCGCTAGATAATACTCTGTCGGTTACTTAGCAAATGTGGATGCAGGTGGAATTTATGCTACTGCTAGATAATAGTATGTAGGTTACTTAGCAAATATGGATGCAGGTGGAATGTATACTACAGCTAGATAATACTCTGGAGGTTACTTAGCAAACATGGATGCAGGTGGAATGTATGCTACTGCTTGATAATACTCTGTAGGTTACTTAGTAAATGTGGATGCAGGTGGAATGTATGCTACCAGTAGATAATACTCTGTAGGTTACTTAGTAAATGTGGATGCAGGTGGAATGTATGCTACCACTAGATAATACTCTGTAGGTTACTTCACAAATATGGATGCAGGTGGAATGTATGCTATTGCTAGATAATACTCTGTAGGTTACTTATAAATGTGGATGTAGGTGGAATGTATGCTACTGCTAGATAATACTCTGTAAGTTACTTAACAAACGTGGATGCAGGTGGAATGTATGCTATCACTAGATAATACTCTGTAGGTTACTTAGTAAATGTGGATGAAGGTGGAATGTATGCTACTGCTAGATAATACTCTGTAGCTTACTTAGCAAATGTGGATGCAGGTGGAATGTATGCTACTGCTAGATAATACTCTGTAAGTTACTTAGTAAATGTGGATGCAGGTGGAATGTATGCTACCACTAGATAATACTCTGTAAGTTACTTAGTAAATGTGAATGCAGGTGGAATGTATGCTACCACTACATAATTCTCTGTAGCTTACTCAGCAAATGTGGATGCAAGTGGAATGTATGCTACTGCTAGATAATACTCTGTAAGTTACTTAGTAAATGTGGATGCATGTGGAATGTATGCTACCGCTAGATAATACTCTGTCGGTTACTTAGCAAATGTGGATGCAGGTGAAATGTATGCTACTGCTAGATAATAGTATGTAGGTTACTTAGCAAATATGGATGCAGGTGGAATGTATACTACAGCTAGATAATACTCTGGAGGTTACTTAGCAAACATGGATGCAGGTGGAATGTATGCTGCTGCTTTCTAATACTCTGTAGGTTACTTATAAATGTGGATGTAGGTAGAATGTATGCTACTGCTAGATAATACTCTGTACTTTACTTAGCAAACGTGGATGCAGGTGGAATGTATGCTATCACTAGATAATACTCTGTAGGTTACTTAGTAAATGTGGATGAAGGTGGAATGTATGCTACTGCTAGATAATACTCTGTAGCTTACTTAGCAAATGTGGATGCAGGTGGAATGTATGCTACTGCTAGATAATACTCTGTAAGTTACTTAGTAAATGTGGATGCAGGTGGAATGTACGCTACCACTAGATAATACTCTGTAGCTTACTTAGCAAACGTGGATGCAGATGGAATGTGTGCTACTGCTAGATAATAGTATGTAGGTTACTTAACAAGTATGGATGCAGGTGGAATGTATGCTACCACTAGATCATACTCTGGAGGTTACTTAGCAAACATGGTTGCAGACGGAATGTATGCTACGGCTAGATAATAGTATGTAGGTTACTTAGCAAATATGGATGCATGTGGAATGTATGCTACTGCTAGATAATACTCTGTAGGTTACTTAGCAAATGTGGATGCAGGTGGAATGTATGCTATCTAGATAATACTCTGTAGGTTACTTAGTAAATGTCGATGCAGGCAGAATGTATGCTGTCACTAGATAATACTCCAAGTTACTTAGCAAATGTCGATGCATGTGGAATGTATGCTACTGCTAGATAATACTCTGTAAGTTACTTAGCAAATGTGGATGCAGGTGGAATGTATGCTACTGCTAGATAATACTCTGTAGGTTACTTAGTAAATGTGGATGCAGGCAGAATGTATGCTTTTGCTAGATAATACTCTGTAGGTTATTTAGTAAATGTGGATGCAGGTGGAATATATGCTACTACTAGATAATACTGTGTAGCTTACTTAGCAAACGTAGATGCAGGTGGAATGTATGCTACTGCTAGATAATACTCTGTAGGTTACTTAGCAAACGTGAATGCAGGTGGAATGTATGCTATCACTAGATAATACACTGTAGGTTACTTAGTAAATGTGGATGCAAGTGGAATGCATGCTACCACTAGATAATACTCTGTAGGTTACTTAGCAAATGTGGATGCAGGTGGAATGTATGCTATCACTAGATAATACCCTGTTGGTTACTTAGTAAATGTGGATGCAGGTGGAATGTATGCTACTGCTAGATAATACTCTGTAAGTTACTTAGCAAACGTGGATGCAGGTGGAATGTATGCTATCACTAGATGATACTCTTTAGGTTACTTAGTAAATGTGGATGAAGGTGGAATGTATGTTACTGCTAGATAATACTCTGTAGCTTACTTAGCAAATGTGGATGCAAGTGGAATGTATGCTACTGCTAGAAAATACTCTGTAAGTTACTTAGTAAACGTGGATGCAGGTGGAATGTATGCTACTGCTAGATAATACTCTGTAAGATACTTAGTAAATGTGGATGCAGGTGAATGTGTGCTACCACTAGATAATACTCTGTAGCTTACTTAGCAAATGTGAATGCAGGTGGAATGTATGCTATTTCTAGATAATACTCTGTAGGTTACTTAGCAAATGTGGATGCAGGTGGAATGTATGCTACTGCTAGATAATACTCTGTAAGTTACTTAGTAAATATGGATGCAGGTGGAATGTATACTACAGCTAGATAATACCCTGGAGGTTACATAGCAAACATGGATGCAGGTGGAATGTATGCTACTGCTAGATAATACTCTGTAGCTTACTTAGCAAATGTGGATGCAGGTGGAATGTATGCTACTGCTAGATAATACTCTGTAAGTTACTTAGTAAATGTGGATGCATGTGGAATGTATGCTACCGCTAGATAATACTCTGTTGGTTACTTAGCAAATGTGGATGCAGGTGGAATGTATGCTACTGCTAGATAATAGTATGTAGGTTACTTAGCAAATATGGACGCAGGTGGAATGTGTGCTACCACTAGATAATACTCTGTTGGTTATTTAGTAAATGTGGATGCAGGTGGAATGTATGATACTGCTAGATAATACTCTGTAAGTTACTTAGCAAACGTGGATGCAGGTGGAATGTATGCTATCACTAGATGATACTTTGTAGGTTACTTAGTAAATGTGGATGAAAGTGGAATGTATGTTACTTCTAGATAATATTCTGTAGCTTACTTAGCAAATGTGGATGCAAGTGGAATGCATGCTACTGCTGGAAAATACTCTGTAAGTTACTTAGTAAACGTGGATGCAGGTGGAATGTATGCTACCACTAGATAATACTCTGTAAGATACTTAGTAAATGTGGATGCAGGTGAATGTGTGCTACCACTAGATAATACTCTGTAGCTTACTTAGCAAACGTGAATGCAGGTGGTATATATGCTATTTCTAGATAATACTCTGTAGGTTACTTAGCAAATGTGGATGCAGGTGGAATGTATGCTACTGCTAGATAATACTCTGTAAGTTACTTAGTAAATATGGATGCAGGTGGAATGTATACTACAGCTAGATAATACTCTGGAGGTTACTTAGCAAACATGGATGCAGGTGGAATGTATGCTACTGCTAGATAATACTCTGTAGCTTACTTAGCAAATGTGGATGCAAGTGGAATGTATGCTACTGCTAAATAATACTCTGTAAGTTACTTAGTAAATGTGGATGCATGTGGAATGTATGCTACCGCTAGATAATACTTTGTCGGTTACTTAGCAAATGTGGATGCAGGTGGAATGTATGCTACTGCTAGATAATAGTATGTAGGTTACTTAGCAAATATGGATGCAGGTGGAATGTATACTACAGCTAGATAATACTCTGGAGGTTACTTAGCAAACATGGATGCAGGTGGAATGTATGCTACTGCTTGATAATACTCTGTAGGTTACTTAGTAAATGTGGATGCAGGTGGAATGTATGCTACCAGTAGATAATACTCTGCAGGTTACTTAGTAAATGTGGATGCAGGTGGAATGTATGCTACCACTAGATAATACTCTGTAGGTTACTTCGCAAATATGGATGCAGGTGGAATGTATGCTATTGCTAGATAATACTCTGTAGGTTACTTATAAATGTGGATGTAGGTGGAATGTATGCTACTACTAGATAATACTCTGTAAGTTACTTAGCAAACGTGGATGCAGGTGGAATGTATGCTATCACTAGATAATATTCTGTAGGTTACTTAGTAAATGTGGATGAAGGTGGAATGTATGCTACTGCTAGATAATACTCTGTAGCTTACTTAGCAAATGTGGATGCAGGTGGAATGTATGCTACTGCTAGATAATACTCTGTAAGTTACTTAGTAAATGTGGATGCAGGTGGAATGTATGCTACCACTAGATAATACTCTGTAAGTTACTTAGTAAATGTGGATGCAGGTGGAATGTATGCTACCACTAGATAATTCTCTGTAGCTTACTTAGCAAACTTGGATGCAGATGGAATGTATGCTACTGCTAGATAATACTCTGTAAGTTACTTAGTAAATGTGGGAGCAGGTGGAATGTATGCTACCACTAGATAATACTCTACAGCTTACTTACCAAATGTGGATGCAGGTGGAATGTATGCTATTTCTAGATAATACTCTGTAGGTTACTTAGTAAATGTGGATGAAGGTGTAATGTATGCTACCACTAGATAATACTCTGTAGGTTACTTAGCAAATGTGGATGCAGGTGGAATGTATGCTACTACTAGATAATAGTATGTAGGTTACTTAGCAATTATGGATGCAGGTGGAATGTATGCTACTACTAGATAATACTCTGGAGGTTACTTAGCAAGCATGGATGCAGACAGAATGTATGCTACGGCTAGATAATAGTATGTAGTTTACTTAGCAAATATGGATGCGTGTGGAATGTATGCTATAGCTAGATAATACTCTGTAGGTTACTTAGTAAATGTGGATGTAGGCAGAATGTATGCTGTCACTAGATAATACTCTGTAAGTTGCTCAGCAAACATGGATGCAGGTGGAATGTATGCTACTGCTAGAGAATACTCTGTAGGTTACTTAGGAAACGTGGTTGCAGGTGGAATGTATGCTACTGCTAGATAATACTCTTTAAGTTACTTAGCAAATGTGGATGCAGGTGGAATGTATGCTATCACTAGGTAATACTCTGTAGGTTACTTAGTTAATGTGGATGCAGGTGGAATGTATGTTACCACTAGATAATACTCTGTAGCTTACTTAGCAAATGTGGATGCAGGTGGAATGTGTGCTACTGCTAGATAATACTCTGTAGGTTACTTAGCAAGTATGGATGCAGGTGGAATGTGTGCTACTGCTAGATAATACTCTGTAGGTTACTTAGTAAATGTGGATGTAGGCAGAATGTATGCTGTCACTAGATAATACTCTGTAAGTTGCTCAGCAAACATGGATGCAGGTGGAATGTATGCTACTGCTAGAGAATACTCTGTAGGTTACTTAGGAAACGTGGTTGCAGGTGGAATGTATGCTACTGCTAGATAATACTCTTTAAGTTACTTAGCAAATGTGGATGCAGGTGGAATGTATGCTATCACTAGGTAATACTCTGTAGGTTACTTAGTTAATGTGGATGCAGGTGGAATGTATGTTACCACTAGATAATACTCTGTAGCTTACTTAGCAAATGTGGATGCAGGTGGAATGTGTGCTACTGCTAGATAATACTCTGTAGGTTACTTAGCAAGTATGGATGCAGGTGGAATGTGTGCTACTGCTAGATAATACTCTGTAGGTTACTTAGTAAATGTGGATGGAGGCGGAATGTATGCTACCACTAGATAATACTCTGTAGGTTACTTAGTAAATGTGGATGGAGGCAGAATATATGCTACTGCTAGATAATACTTTGTAGGTTACTTAGCAAATGTGGATGCAGGTGGAATGATTAGTCCAAGGCCCAAGTGTGTCTTGCCTACTTAAATGTCCAAATTTTTGCTTCATATTTTGGTCTATTCCTTATAAAATATATGTTTTTCTGATAAATTATTGTGTATTGGCATCAGTAAATAATTACAGGCATTTGACTTTCAGACTTCCTCTCCATCAGAAAATGTACACTAATGCAAAAGCTGTTATTTTATCAAATTTCTAAGTTTATAAGAGCAATATTTAAGCTGTCACTAATTTGAGCCTTTGTCATTCCATTATTTTTGGCCTTGTCCAGCTTTCTTGCATTAAGAGTTTAAGATGTGCACTGTCAAAGGCTATGCTTTAATAGGCGCAGCTTGTTCTGTTGCTGTGATTGGCAGAGGCTATAAATAATGTGCATGACCAAACTTCAGCCTAAATTATTAAACAAAATTAAAACTTGCTACAAAAATATATGTCCTGTACTACAAATGATACACACTAGGGAAACTTTGCATAACTAATATTAGCATACATTATGAAATCATTTGTATTTATACTTGTTGTTTACTGAATTACTGCATACAATCTGAAACACATATTTTAACCTATTTCCATTCTTGTAAGATGGAAAATATATCCTTATTCCTAAAAATGATTTCAGAAATGAAATAAATAAATGGGAGTTGTGCTGAAAACCTCCCCATTAATCTATGCCATGCTTGTAAACTCCTGTATGGAGAGGTTATCCAGCCTGCAAAAAAATGTCAGAGGAATGAGGAAACCCTGCAGAGGGCCTTTTGAAGCTTAGAGCAGGAGGGCTGATGTCAGAACTTTACACACCAATCAGTAGGGGTGCTACTCCTTCTCCAGGTAAAGAACTATTTTTCCAGCTGTTGCACTTCAAAAAGTAGTCTTCAGAAAACATTCCTTCAATATTTATTAGCTACTCGTCCATATTCATCCCATTTAATAAATATTCCAGACAAAAATAAATTTCATACTATACAGTTTGTTTTTAACAGATATCTTTTTGTTATGGTGTACCTGTATATATTACAGCCTTCTGGCTACGTACCCATCTCAGAAATGACAGGCTAATTGTTATGAACTTATTCATATCAGACATCATGTTGTACCTTAAAAGCACAACAAATCTATTTCAGTCAAGTCATGGAGTCAATAAGTCCATGCCGTTGCCAAATATTATGTCAGTTCCAGTGTAACATTTATCACAGGTGATAGCTTTATGGATTAGGCATTTATCACTGATGATAGCCTGTGGATTAGGCATTTATCACTGATGACAGCCTGTGGATTAGGTATTTATCACCAGTGATAGCCTGTGGATTAGGCATTTATCACCGATGATAGCCTGAGGATTAGGCATTTATCACAGATGATAGCCTGTGGATTAGGCATTTATCACCGATGACAGCCTGTGGATTAGGTACTTATCACTGATGACAGCCTGTGGATTAGGTATTTATCACCGACGATAGCCTGTGGATTAGGCATTTATCACTGATGATAGCCTGTGGATTAGGCATTTATCACCGATGACAGCCTGTGGATTAGGTATTTATCACTGATGACAGCCTGTGGATTAGGTATTTATCACCGATGATAGCCTGTGGATTAGGCATTTATCACTGATGATAGCCTGTGGATTAGGCATTTATCACCAATGACAGCCTGTGGATTAGGTATTTATCACTGATGACAGCCTGTGGATTAGGTATTTATCACCAATGATAGCCTGTGGATTAGGCATGTATCACCGATGACAGCCTGTGGATTAGGTATTTATCACTGATGATAGCCTATTGTTTAGGCATTTATCATCGATGATAACCTGTGGATTAGGTATTTATCACTGATGACAGCCTGTGGATTAGGTATTTATCACCAATGATAGCCTGTGGATTATGCATTTATCACTGATGACAGCCTGTGGATTAGGTATTTATCACTGATGATAGCCTGTTGTTTAGGCATTTATCATCAATGATAGCCTGTGAATTAGGCATTTATCACCAATGATAGCCTGTGGATTAGGCATTTATCACCGATGATAGCCTGTGGATTAGGCATTTATCACCAATGATAGCCTGTGGATTAGGCATTTATCACTGATGATAGCCTGTGGATTAGGCGTTTATCACCGATGATAGCTTGTGGATTAGGCATTTATCACCGATGATAGCTTGTGGATTAGGCAGTGCAGGTGAGCAACTTTAGTTTACCTGTCTGAAGCACTGCATCTTTTTTATTGGATTCACCTGTTAACCAGATGAACTGAATAGCAAGTACCTCTTCTTATGAATGACCTGGGAGCTCTGTCTGGTTATGTGACTTGCTCTGAGACATACAGAAGGAAAATGAAGACCGAAGGCATCAAACCCAAGAGTATTGGTTGAAGCTATTTAGTAATTCATAGCCTTAATCCTTTGCACTAAATTCTGACATGAGTAAATTATGTGTCACAGGTTAAGCAGGTGTACATCAATACACTATGTGTCACAAGTGCAATGACAATTATACCTTCCTTCATCCCTCACATCACAATCATCCTTTCCCCACGTGCCATTTTGAACGTGTCTGAATATTCAATCTCCGCCATTCATTGTGATGGCTCATTCAGTAACACCACAAGCCTCCCTGTGGAGAAGGACACTTCTGCAGAGCCAGTGGTACTTAATTCCTGCAGTCTACTGCCTGTGTTCCCTCTGCCATCCATGCTTTCTGTTCTGAGTGCTGTCCTCATATCTTGCTGACATGACCTTTGTTCGGCATTATCGTAACTCCCTGTTTCTTCTAGCATCTAGTGAGAAGAGCTCCAGCATATTGACTGCCTGATAATGTCCACTGTCTTCCATCTCACAGACCGTTCTGCTAACATTCCTCCCCACAGCCTGATGTCTTTCTCATCATATGGCTTTCAGAACTGCATGGAGTACTGAAGGTGCGGCATGATCATTGCCTGGTACAGTTTCAACATTACAGGTTTGCTTTCAGGAGTCTACCCCTCTAGGGATACACCACAGAGTTCTTTTTTGTATTGTTTTTATTGAATTATTGAATAACATATTAACAACAATAAACATGGATTCAAATCAGCATAATAACCTTTTTTTTATTTTTTAAGCATAATAACCTTGAAACAAGTATTTGTTTCTAAATGAAAAAAGTACTTAATCCCCAAGAAAAAAACTAGTGATGACTTCAGTTGTCCATTAAAAACCTAATAACCCTACCCCAGCAATATGGTAATATTTTTATACTTTAAAACATTCCTTGCAAATTATTTGGCACTGAAAAATCTGAAGTATGTCATGACATTTATCTATTTATTTATCCTTTGCTGTTTGGGCTTATCCTACTAGGCTATTAGCCTCTTTTCAGAGAAGACTCAACATGGTATTTATACTACTGAGGGAGATTTGGCCAGGACATTAGGGAACTTCCCTCACTCTTTTTGATAGGTGCCATGGGATCTACTTCTACCTGAGCTACCACCAACTCAAGCAGATAGGGCCTCAGTTTAACATCTTATCCAAAAGACAGCACACTCAGGAGTGCAGCACCCCTGCTTATTCTGCACTGCGGTATTAGCTATTGATCTACTTGGTATGGGAATAGCACCTACAGCCTTCTGCACCAAAGGCAAGTATGCTACCTCTAGTGCTACTGACATCTTATGCCTTCCTACCTCCATTTGGCCTCCCTCTTCCAAGTTTTACAGTCCTGCCCTTGACCCATCCTCCTAGCAAAAGAAGTCTTATCTTCTCCAATGCAGACCAGCCTTCCTACTCTCCTCCCAGACCTAAAAGACAAAATCTTCAACTTCTTACAACTTGTCTTCCTTCCAATATTTACATATGGAAGCACACTTCTAGAACAATTGTAAAATACCTGATTCCATTTTTCCACACCTGCAACACTTCCCACCCGTACTCCAGTAGAATGCAAGATTTGAAGAGGAGTCCTGAACCAACAATGGAGGCAGCACATAGGCTGCTCCCAAACTGCTAGCAGGACTTTCAATTTAGCCCCTATTTTGAAACACAATGATCATTCTTCTGAAAGCATTACATCATCTTTCTTTCATTTCAATTTCAGTTTTTTCATTTCTTTCCCATATAAAGATTGTGTTAACATTCCACAAATCCTACTGCAGGATCCTCTATAGTCCCCCACTGGGATCTTGTTAATGCCATAAAAGCCTCTCTTACCTCTGTCTTCAAGCAATGCCTGCCCTAAATCTAACTCCTTTAGCCAACCACCAATAACATGTTTCAGTTGCTTGTACTGAAACCATGTATGTTCTGGTAGGCCAAATCTTAATCCAAACTCATCCCAGTCTTGAAAAGTATAATCACCTCTTGAGTTCTTTGTAAGCCAATGATCTATAATTTTAATCCCATTCTTCTCCCAACTTTCCCAATAAGCTACTCTTTCAGATATTTTAATATTGTTTTTTTTTTCAAAAATTAGATATTTTAATATTGTGATTAATCCACAGACCCACTGGTAAAATACCTAAAACCTCACCAGTACTTCCTTTCATCAACTTTATAAACCTGTCCTAAACTATATTGCTCATCTGAGTTACTTGTCTTTCCACACATCTGTCAAATTAATAACTAGAATCATCGGCCTGAATAGCTGAAACAGCAGAAGCTATGACGTATGGCTCAGAATCTGGCATACCCCAGCCCACCATTTTCCTTGGTAGCCTGAGTCTTCTTTTCATGATATGTGTACCTTTTCTGTTCTACACAAACTGTTCACATAAACTTTACAATTTCCTTAGCCAGGACTCTCCCTTAAAAATCAGTGGGAGACATCTACTTACATATAATAACCTAGGAAGTATCATTATTTGAATTGGATTAATTCTGCCGTTTAGTGAAAACACCTTTCTTGACCTGATTGCTAATAAAGAAGATGTCTGCTGGGACAAGGCCTAATAATTACTAACTTGCAAATCCCTCTCTGTATTGGTCATCAGATGTCTGCTGGGACAAGGCCTAATAATTACTAACTTGTAAATCCCTCTCTGTGTCGGTCATCAGATGTCTGCTGGGACAACGCCTAATAATTACTAACTTGTAAATCCCTCTCTGTATCGGTCATCAGATGTCTGCTGGGACAAGGCCTAATAATTACTAACTTGTAAATCCCTCTCTGTATCCATCGTCAGTAAGCCCAGATATTTACCTTCAGTCACTCTGACAGCACACTGCTCACTTATTGAAGCCAAAACTCTACCCACCCTAACTTGAACTATTTTGGATCGATTGCATTCCAGCCCTAATACATTTTTAAATCAGTCAAAAATATCAACCACTCCCAAAAGGATAAAGTCCATCCTGTCTGCAGTCATCTGCAAAGATAGCAAAGAATTTCCAGCTGCATGGTACATCCTGCACGCAATGCTGTACCTTCTGAGGCGATTTCTTCATAGTTGGAATAAATAACACAGGAGACAAAGGGCAACCTTGTGTAGGGATAGATGGACATTCATTAATAGTTCCACCTTGATATTTCCCTATAATGAAGAAACACATTTAAGAAACTCCTTACCTATAGTCACCTTTCTTTCAATACCTTAAACAAAATTATCCCACTCAGTCAAGTCAAATACCTTTTGATAGCCTGCCAAATGACACGTGCATTACTCTAACCTTCATTTTCTGCACAGGCCAGAAAATTTCTAAGTGACCACCAGATTATCAAAGCTAATCTCTCATTTACCAAATCTCTGTGATTGACTTGCATGAACTTCACCAGATACTTTTGTAATCTCCCCACTAATATTCCTGCTAAGATATTTGCATCAGCATTAATCAAAGAAATAAGCATATAATTGTGTGTCCTTCTTTTATCCTGTTTACCCTTTGGGAGTAAAACAACCAAGGCCTTTGAAAAGGACTCTAGTAACTCATCAGTTGGTGCACCAGTGTTGACAATCTTTGGTAAATGACTTATCAGCTGATCCTGAAACAGCTTTTAAAATTCTATGGTCAAGCCATCACTGCCTGGGGACTTGTATCCTTTGAGACTCTGAAGCATCTCCACTATTTTATCTGCTATCATATCAGCATCCAAAACCTCCTGCTCTGCCTCGGTTATCATGCTTCCTACTCCAGAAAAAGGTATTGCTCACCCTAAAGACGTCCCTTAACTGCAGCCTTTCTACAGTTCCAAAAAAACCCTCTGGAATCCCTTCTGGATCTGTTGCAATATTTCTGCCCTTATCAGAAACTCTCATTATGATACTGTCTTTCTGTCTGTCTTTCACCTTTTTTCTGCTAGGGTAGTTTCATTTTCCTGAATCCATGCCCACAGCCTTGAAATTTGCAGACTTATTTCTACATTTTTCCTATCCCTTCCTGTGTCCAATTCCTTCTGCAAGGAGCATAACTGCTGTTCCCACTCTGAGATTTGCCTATCCCTTTCTCTACCTCAGTGCCATTCTTTACTCATAATGTTTCCCCTCAAGGCACTCAACTGCATCCACCATATCTGTGGTCTGTTTACCTCCCATCTGCCCCATTATTCCACTGAAAAATTACCCTGAACAAATAATCACCCATTAACTGCCTTTGTGTGCTTGCCGAATATCAAGATTTCTGTCTCCAATTTGCATTATCTTTAAACCCTGGAGGGGTCCGAAAAGTTAAAATAATTTGTACATATTTTCATAAACAACTCTTCCCTATGTCTGTTTCATAAATCTGATATAATGCCACACCCCTCACTAAGAACCTATCCAATTGACTCACCTGTCTAACCTCATGCCACGCCCCTCACTAAGAACCTATCCAATTGACTCACCTGTCTAACCTCATGCCATGCCCCTCACTAAGAACCTATCCAGTTGACTCACCCGTCTGACCTCATGCCACGCCCCTCACTAAGAACCTATCCAATTGACTCACCTGTCTAACCTCATGCCATGCCCCTCACTAAGAACCTATCCAGTTGACTCACCCATCTGACCTCATCCCTGCAGAAAGTGTACCATTCCCTGTTTGGACTGAATTGCCCCCTGATATCTGCCTGTCCTCCTTCTTTCTGCCATTCATGCATTATACCCTTTGCCCTGTAACTCCATCTCTTACAACCACATCTTCTGTCCACTTCCCAATCAACAACTAAGTTAAAATCTCCTCCAATCACTTCACATTCACAAAAAGGTTTGACACCTATGTCTCTAATGGACAGCGGTAACCTGTAAATGGTTTCTTTCCGAACCCCCTGCTTACACTTATTAAGGGTATCAGAGATTGTCAGAGATCTGGGATACATGTCTAGGCTTAAAAAGGCCCATGTGGTTGTTAGCATATGAAGGTATATGTTGGAACTTCCACCAAGCGGAACATTCTGTCTTGTCTGTCTCTCATTCTGCTTATTCTATTTTAAGGAAAACTATAATTATTTGTGGAAAATAAATATGTTCATATATCTGTATTTGTCCACTGTCCTGAACATGTTTGCAGCTAATGGACTGTACTAGGCTTCCATGGTATGGATCTTTATGTTTCCATATTGTTTATGTCCCCTGTTGTTGTGTTTATGAGATCCCTGTACTTCTTAATTTATATAAAACATTATAGTTTGTTATATCAAAATGTTCCATTATAAACCCCCCAAAAACACACTTACCTTGCCCACACATGAGCATCCATCTTAAGACATTCCCAGCACTTAATAATGAGCATTCTCAATAGATTTTATTCCTGCTTCACTCTTTTGACAAGCTGATAATTCAAAACACTGACTGGAACACACATATACATGTTGCAAACACATCACTGAAAAGACGATTCCCTGAACTCTGCCCCTCCATGTACAAAGTATTCAAGGACAAAATCATTGAAAAATAGTAAAAATCATGTTTTCATACTTTTTGCAGGGAGCAAGCCCCTCCCCTACACCATCCTATGTTTGCAGCTGATGGACTGTGGTATGCTTTCATTGTATGGCTCTTTATGTTCCATATTGTTTATGTCCCCTGGTGCTGTGATTATGAGATCCCTGTATTTCTTAGTTTATGCAAAATGTTATAGTTATTGTAGTGTTCTATAGATATTTTTATATTTATATATTTATATTGTCGATAATAAAAATCACCCCCATTAACGTAAATATACTGACTCCAAGTTTGCACACCACTGAAGAAAAGTGAAAAATGCCTTCCCAAGTATTTTCTGATGTCACTGCTGTTAGCACTCCATTTTGTGATGCATGTCATTCGATCTATCTATCTATCTATCTATCTATCTATCTATCTATCTATCTATCTATCTAGCTATCTGTCTATCTATCTATCTATCTATCTATCTATCTATCTATCTATCTATCTATCTATCTATCTTCACACAAATACACATGAAGACCTCATTGACATTTCATAATGTCGAAACCCATATGGCTGAGACCATATGATTGACATCTGAAATGTCGAACATACAAGCAGACAAAAAAAAAGGAAATAAAACTAACTTCACCCCCCCCCCCAGTGGGAGGTTCCCACGCCTCGTAACTTTAATATACCAACTCCAAGATCGCACTACAGTGCGGAAATGGAAATCTTTCCATTCTGCACTGTACGGAGATGCCAGCCCCCCATGGTTAACAGATCATATGGTCTCAGCCATATGAATGTCGACATTGTGAAATGTCGACCATGTGAAGGGGACCCGCTATAAAAACATTTGTGGGTGCAATCTCTCTACTGACTCCTGGATGCAAAAACAACCATGGAAAGAGGATGGGGTGCTCCTTAATGACCGTGGTGCAAGATCACAATTATAAAGGCTTATTGAATGCCCATCTGATCCTGAGACAATGAGTACCTCACAGAACTGTAGTAACTACTGCTGATTATTAATAAAGAGAGCTAGATCCCTGGTGAGTTTGGCAAACGTACTAAATACTACTAAATAAAATGTGCTGAAGAGAAAAGGAGGAAAGATAAATCCCCTAGTAAGATATTGTAATTACGCTGGGTACATTTATTATTAATTGATGTCAGCAACAATTGTATGTATCATAGCAGCAATAGAAAGCATTTCACTGTTAAGTTATTTTATGTTTATAGGTTCATAGATTTATAGGTAGGTACTAGGCTATCTGCCCGAGGGCATTTATAAGCCTAGCTACAGTGTGTCGGCTTTTGCCACCCCATTGATTAATTAACTGAGCCTCTGTCAAACACAGCCAATGAAGTGATCTCAGGGGTGTATTTTCTGTTACCCATCCACTCGTCAAGGCTTCTCTTGAAGAGTGTTAGTGAGGAGCTCTGCCTAATGTAGTTAGGAATTTTGTTCCAAAGCATGGGGGGTCTCTGACACAGGAATCTATCCCTCCAGCATGTTCTATTTATTGCTGTGGTGAGGTTTAGCTCACTAGAGCGCGTGGCTCGCAGTGACTTGGATTTCTTTAGGTGGAACATGTCCATCAATTCTGAGTTGGACATGTCTTTGTAAGTCAGGCAGAGATCACCTCTGAGTAAGCGATATGCCACTGAGTACAGCCGGAGTTTCTTCAGTCGGGCTGCATAGGACATATGTTTGAGGCCAGTAATCCTCTTGGTGAGGTGCTTTTGTGGTCTTTCAAGCTGTTGGAAGTGTCTTGTGAGGTACATCCCAAATGGGGCATTGTACTCTATGATGGGTCTGATGAGTGACGAGTAGAGGGGCACTATAACCTCTATTTCTAGATGCGAACCCCTTAGTAATTAGATGGGCCACATAGAAGGATTTCCTAACTACTTTGGCAATATGATTGTCAAAGGAGAGATTACCATCTACCTGGGTCCCCAGATCTCTTATTAACTCTTCTGTATTAAGGGGGCTGCTGCCTATGTGGTAATTCATGGGTGTTTTGTTCTTCCCAAATGGGATGACTATGCATTTTTTGGTATTTAGCTTGAGGCCATGACTTTGACACCAGGTGTCCGTCTCAGTAAGGCCTTTTTGGAGGATGTCCGTGTTAGCCAGAGAGTCAATTATGGCTCCCAGTTTGCAGTCATCGGTGAACTTGGTTAGCCATAGTCCTCCTGTGTTTGCTTGTACTTCTGAGAAATATATGCCGAACAGTAGGGGTCCCAGAACCAAGCTTGTGGGACACCATTTGTGACTGGTTTAGAGTCAGACCTGGAGCCCGTTATTCTTACCATGTGAGTTCTGTCTATAAGCCAATTGGCAACCCATCTTGTGACGTAGGGGTTTATGTTCAGGCTGGTGAGTTTTTCTATAATACCCGAATGAGGAGTGGTGTCGAACGCCTTGGCGAGATCAAGGTAGGCTGTGTGAACCACCTTTCCCTCATCTATGGCCTTGGTAACTGTCTCGAAGAAGTCAACCAGGTTTAGTAGGCATGATCTGCCCTTAAAGCCGAACTGGGTCAGGTCAAGTGTTTGGAGGTTCCCAATGTCTTTGTTAATGAGTTCCATGATGATGAGCTCCATAGCCTTGCAGACCAGGCTAGTCAAGCTTATGGGGTGATAGTTAGCAGGGTCAGTTGTGGCCCCTCCTTTGTGGAGTGGAATAACCATTGCTGTGCACCATTCTATGGGCATGTAGCCTGTGGAGAGGCTGAGGTTGAACAGCGTGTTTAGGTGGGGGGTTAGTTCATTCTGTAGTTCGTGCAAGACGCAGCCTGGGACACCATCCGGCCCCATTGATGCTGTGTTTTTGGCTTTTGAAAGGGCTTTTTCCACCTGTGCTTCTGTGATTTCCGGGACACTACACTTTTCCGATATGGTTGTGGGCCCTTTTGAAGGTGAGAGGGAGGTGAAGTTTGCACTGAATCTGCCAGTATGTTGGCAATATCAGTAGGATCAGTATATTTTGTGCTATGTTGCACTAGCTCAGAGCATATCTGCGAGTTACCACTTAGATTCTTGACATAGCTAAAGAAGGCTTTGTGGTTATCTTTCGATTCCTTGGCTATTTTTCTTTCAAAGTTAGCCTTGGATGATTTTATGAGAGACCTTAGTTTCTTACTGATACTGATGAGGGATGTCTTTCCTTCTTGGGATTTGCTTTTTTTCTGAACTAGTTTCCTCCTTTTGTTATATAACCTGTTTATGGCAGGGGTCCACCAGACTGGTTTCCTTCTCTTATGGGAGTGAGTCTTGGTTTTGCTAGAGATGGCACGATCCATGCATCCCTGTAGGTGCTCATAGATTGCAATTGTAAAGGATTCTGCATCTTGGGCAGTGTTATCCTTTAGTGTGGGGGCTGTGAAACTTACCACCTCTGCCTTAATTAAGGTGAAGTTTGCTTTAGAAAAAGTTTTTTACTGTGGTTTCCTTGGTTGGAGGTGGTGGTGGGGTGTGGACATCCAGGGTGATTAGTTTATGGTCTGATCTAACCAGCGACGGGTTGACCTCCGGTACGGAGCACCTGTCGCCCATGTCGATGATGACCAGGTCCAATATGTTGTGGCCTCTAGTAGGGGAGTTTACCAGCTGATCCAAGGCATTTGAGTTGATAAATTCCAGGAAGCACTGAGCCTGGGAGTTTGTACTCAAGTAGTTTTCCCAGTTAATGGTAGGGTAATTGAAATCTCCCAAGATCAGGGTGTTCAGTAGGACCTTCATGTTTTCCAGTGTCTCCAGAAAGGTGGAGTGGTGGTCCTGGGTCATGGAGGGTGATCTGTAGCAGACCACAATTTGCATTGCAGATTTGCCCGATGTTAGTTGCACATGGATGATCTCAGAGGTATCATGCTGCGCCACTAACCTAGAGGTGTGGGTACCCTTGATGAATATGGATACACCCCCTCCTTTTGTGTTTTGGTCCGTGTTCTGTGGCCGAAATGTGTGGTATGAGTTGTAGCCCAGTGGTGCTGGAGTGGTCTCTGGAGCCTTGAACCAGGTTTCAGTTACTGCACAGATGTTGACGTTCTCCATACTTAGGAGTGCTTCAAGCGCATGCATTTTGAGATTTTAACTCCTTGCGTTGAGTAGCATAACCCTCATTTTTTTACTTGTGCTGTTTACGGAGGTGGGTTTGAATTTTGAGCCTCTCCTATAAAAGGCACTATGGGGGGCAGCAAGAGCCTTGGCCAGTATTCAAAAGCCAAGGAGCGACAGGTGCAAGCCATCTCTTGCGAAGCAACGTGGCTTGTCGAGCATGTCATCCCAGGCTGACAGACACTGGATCCCCTTTGAATGACACCAGAAGCTTAGCCAATTGTTGAAATTGATCATTATTTCTTTATACTGAGGTATCATTCTTGGTGAGGGCAGGATGCTACTCAGTGTCAGGGTCATACCCTCCTGGGCTACATGATCAGAGAGCTCTTCCATGTCTCTTTTCATGTAGTCCAGGGAGGTATGGCTCAGGTCATTCACACCAACATGAACAATAACAGAGTCATATTTGTGCTTGTTCTGGAGTGACCTGAGTGCTTGTGTTATGTGGCAGATTCTGGCTCCCGACAGGCAGCTAACAGTAACCTTCTCCTTGTCCAGCCTAGTGAGTGTGGCATCAGTGTGCCTGACTATTGAGTCACCTATTACTAGTGTGTTAGGTATGTTATTTTGCTTTAAGGGCTGTGATTGTGCGGCACATTGATTTTGTGTTTTATGTGTTGTCTGGTTTGTGATGGGAGGTGCAGGTTTTGTGGGTGTCTGCTTTGGAGCTCTCTGACGCTTTTGCAGGTTTTTATTTAGAGCCTCCAAGTATGATTTAGTGTATTTATGTGTATTTTTTGCCAGTGCTGGTTTAGTAGGTCTATGTGAGGCTGGAGGTGTGGTGCAAGTGTTAACCTTCTCCTCATGACTGTCTGCTCCAGTCTTGGGTGGAGATACCTTAGCTTCCAGTTTGGCTGTATAATTGCATCTCTCGCATATGTTAGTGTTTTGTGGTTGGAGGAGAGGGTTGTATACATGAGGCAGTTGTAACATTGCCTCAGGATACCCAGATTCACCAGCTGGACTGGAGAGTGCACCTGAAGTTGCCCTTTGGTCATATCTGAATAGTAGGGTGAGCTGCTTAGTCACTTGGTTGGTGAGGGGTGGATAAAGAGCCTTGCCCTGCTGGGCAGTCAAGTGTCGGGGTATATTAGTGCTTGCTATTAGGTCTGAGCAAGTGCTGGGCTGTAGGATGCTTTTTGAGTGCTTAGGTTGAGAGTTAGACTAGTTTCAAGTGAAAAACTGAAGAGGAGACTTAGTGGAGCCGGGAATAATTTAACCTTAGCTAACTGGTGCTGCCTGGCGCACAAAACCGTGCAATGCATTTTTTAAAAACTATTAACTTCTGGGCTTCAACCACTCCTCCAGGGACAGATGGCTGCTCAAAGTTCCCCTCTCTCACAGGTGAACAGAGAAACTTCCCTCTATCCAAGTAAGGTATGCGCAACTCAGAAACTTGTAACACAGCCCTGAATTCAGCACTAGCCTGAAAACTGGACTATACTAGCTTAGAAAGGCAGGAAACAAGAGATTTATTTATTCATTTTTTTGAAAAGATAAGGCAGAAACAGTAAAAAGTATACTTAAAACAGCTTTAAATGGCTACAAGCGATCAGAAAATGCTGTCACACTTTAGTGTGTAGCCTGCAACAGTTAATTTATTTAAACAAAAAACAGCTTTTTAAAAGTGCAGGCAGTCAAATAAGAACAATATGTGAAAAAAACAAGCTTTTAAATCACAATAATTGCTGAAAAATCAGTGTTTAGGCGGAAAACAGTTAAGCACAGCAAGAAAATACAGAAAACTGATAATCACTCCAAAGTCTCTCTTTTAAGCTAGAAGGCTTATATCAGTTTAAAGATTTCTAGTGCTTTCCAGTAGGTTAGTTACAGGAAAGATGGGAAACAAGTGCAGATGTGGTCTTTTAAACCAGAAAGTTGAAAGAGATGGACAACTTCCCGAATGGTCAAACTACTATTCCTGGGCCAAGAACCACTCCTCTTGTGGTAGACAGGCTACCTAGTACTTACCACTCCCACTGATAAGCTAGAAGGCTACACTCCAACACAAAGGCTTGGGGGGCTCAGAAGCTTATAAACAGTCCTGGATACAGCAAATCTGTACCTGGACTAGACTAGTTATGAGAAAGGTGGGGATCAAGCACAAACACGGGCTTTAAAACCGGAAAGTTGAGAGAGATGGAAAAAAAACTGCCCAAATGGCCAATAAACTACAATTTCTGGGCCAGAACCACTCCTCTTGTGGTAGATAGGCTACCTAGTGCTTACCACTCCCACTGATAAGCTAGAAGGCTTCCCTCCAACACAGAACGGCTTGCAGGGTTCAGAAGCTTACCAACAGTCCTGGATACAAAGCAAATGCAAAGCCATTTAATGATGGTGAATTGGTATAACTGAGTAGCTGAAAAGGTGTATTGTTTTACTCGGCATTATTGCGTTTGTCTGAGTCCAACTACTACCTAATGTGATTTATTTTAAATAAGTTCCACTAATTATTGTTGCTCCTTACTGCTCTAGGGATACTGTGTTATTAATAATTCAATACAACTCATCTCTCATTTTTTTCTCTTGTTCTCTAACTTTCACCCTGACTTTCCCCTTGTGATTTTGCATGAGTGGACACTCTCACCTAAACTATTGTCTACATTATAAGCCTATTGTTCTAAGCAATTTCTACAAACCCTGCTGCCTCTACCAAGCTCCCAATAGAGGAATCCAAGGAAGTATGTGTATTTGCTACCTTGCCTTGTAATACTATAGTCTGTAAGCCCTTCTAGGTGCTTAGCTTGCTCCTTGCCAGGAAAGCCAGCAGCTGAACCCCTCTTATTCTCCCATTCTCCATTCTTCCCCCTTACCTAGTCCCCTGACCTTTCTTGCTCCCTTCTCCCATCAGTCCAACCCAGACCTGGGTTAGCCCCTGGTGTACTTAGGTGCAATTTCTGGTTTTGTCCTCTAGATGGCACCCTCTCTCCATTAATAGCTACTTCTACTCACTAACTCTACCTTAGCTTTAACTATAACTTTCCTTAATTCTCCCTCTCTCTGTATACGCTAATTTTTCTTTTTCTCTCTCTCTCTCTCTTATTTCTATTTTTTAGCCCAATTCAGCCCATTACTCCTAGGCCTGGTTCACTTACCTTTCTGCTATACAACTTTCCACTGATAGGTTTTCGATCCTCTCCTCATCACTTTGGTTCTTCCCGCTCCGTTCGCCCTTCGGGCTCACTCCGCTCCCCTACCCTGCCCCCAAATCTCACCCGCCCCCACTGTCTCTACACTTATACCCTCATAACCACACCCCCTTCACCAACTACCAGTCATAGAATCACTACCAACCACACCTTACAATTTCAATTCCACTCCCCTCAAATCTCATTCCACTATCATCAGCTTAATCATCCAATACTTAACCCCTACTTATCACCTTCTCCTCTAAAAACTACCATACATTCTTCTACCATGTCTTATCTCCAATGTTTAATACTATTCTCACTCATAAACACTCTTACCACCACTTATCTCCTAACATCCTATGCACAACCCCTCTCCTTTACTCTTATCATCCCTTCCAAATAAACTCTAACACCTTTCCCAGATGTATCTAGAAGCTTTCACAATGCCATCTACATACCTACTTTCTTTCAGGCTAAATATCATCAACTAATTCATATTAAATACTCAATTCTAATCAATAAAAACTTTTGTCACTACCACAGTAAACCTTCCCAATACTATAACTTGATATTACTTCACTCCTTAATAGATGGAGACATTCACCCCAACCCAGGCCCAACATCTTCCCCATACCATACAAACTGCAACCAATATAATACAATCACTTTACCATCAACCAAACCCTCCAAATCAGTCTCAATAGCCCATCTAAACATACATAGTATATGCAATAAAATACCACAAATTCATGCTCTCCTGGATGTCCAACAGTTCGACATCCTCTGCTTAACCGAAACATGGCTTAAACCCTCAATACAAGATACTGAAATTATCCCTCCAGTCTATTGTATCCTTCGACAAGACCGCATAAATAGAAAAGGTGGAGGGGTAGCAATTCTATACAAGGCAGGACTACAAATCAACAAAATAAATCATAAACTACCCTCAGATAACAACACAGAAATAATTATGTCTAAACTGGAGCTTAACTCCCATAAATCAATTAACATCATCTGCACCTACCTTCCCCCAGGTAAAAACCCCACAATACTTGAAGACTTGCTTAACTGGTTTTCTTCTAATCTTCCTCAAGAAACAATATTACTAGGAGACTTTAATATTGACTGGAATTTATGTAATAACACCAATCCATCTACCCTGATCAACCTCTATGGCTACTCACAAGCTATAAACTCTCCAACTAGAATAAATAAACTCAATAATAAAGAAATCATCCTAGATTGGATACTAACAAATTGTCCACAGCAAAACTATACAACAGGAACCCTCCCAGATGACCTTAGTGACCACTCTCTAATATATATTATCAGACATAAAACAAATTTAAATATCTCCACTTCAGTCAGAACTGCCCGTAGTAAAAAACACTTTGATCAGGAACTGTTTCTAAACGAACTTAAACAATGTAATTGGTCACCCCTTAAGTTCCTCCCTATAAATTAAGCAGTTAATTACTTCAATACCACTTTCCTAGTGAACCTAGACCATCATGCCCCAATGCGTTCCATAAGAATGAAAAATAAACCAGCCCCTTGGCTCTCAAATCATAGCAAGAAATTAATCCTTAGTAGAAATAAATCTTGGACTAAATGGTGTACCACAAAGAACATGATTGATCACCAAACTTTTAGACAACAAAGAAACCTAACAAAAAAAGCTATCCTACAAGATAAAAAGAACTTTTATATTCAACTACAGCAATCATCCCTTCAACAACCTCAAAAGTTCTGGTCTGCTATCAACACACTACTATCCCCAGGCAAAGCAGCAACACCTAATCCACTAGGCTCCAACCCTGATTTTCCATTACAAACAGCAAATGCCTTTAATACTTTCTTCACTACGGCTATACTAAATCTAGCTAACCAACAAAACCCTAATACCTCTAAGTTGCCCAGTCCAAACTCCACTCCTCCCCTTTTTTACCTTGAACCTATACCCACCTCCTATATCTCTTCCTTACTTCAAAAATTAAAACCTACTACCCCCTCAGGTGATAAATTACCAGCAGAATACCTTAAAATAGGAGCCAAAGCCATTGCCTACCCAATCTCCATATTGATCAATAGAACTATAAAAGAAGGCACTATCCCAACAATTTGGAAAATCTCTCATATCATTCCTCTTCACAAAGGTGGTGACTCTACTGAGTTCTCCAACTTTTGTCCCATAGCTCTACTCTCTCCATTTGCCAAAATAATGGAAAAATGCATCCACAAACAATTAATAACCCACCTACTCCACTATAATCACCTAGCTAACTGTCAACATGGTTCCCGGCCTTTCCACAGTACCACTACAGTCTTGCTATCATTTACCAACTGTATCAACATAAATCTCAACAATAATATTTTATCCTCAGCATTCTTTGTAGACCTATCTAAAGCCTTCGACATGGTCAATCATCAACTTCTCCTCCACCTACTAAAGGCCCTCTCTTGATAATCCTGCTATGAACTGGTTTACATCCTACCTGGAAAACCGAAAACAAGCAGTTCTCTGGCAAAACCATCTTTCAGACCTCCTGCCCACCTCCATAGGTGTCCCTCAGGGCTCTATTTTAGGTCCACTACTGTTTTCCATTTTCATAAATGACCTTCATCTCTCTCATCCACTCGCTACCTGCATCCAATACGCTGATGACTCTACCATCATATGTTCAGCCTCATCGCTAACAGAACATCATTCTCTAACACAAAAAGCCTTCTCCACTATAGAACAATGGTTCTCCAACCATTGTCTTCTCCTTAACCCCCAAAAAAAACAAGCTACTACTCTTTACACCCTCTCACTTGTCTCCCCCTCTTCATTTTACGCTTACATCCAACAATGGTACCATTATGTCTCCAGACCCCACCACCAAACTCCTAGGAATTACAATTGACAATCAACTAAAGTTTGACACTCACATAAATACTACAGTAAAATCTATTAACAAAAAACTTGGATCCCTCTATAGAATAAAACCTTTCCTGACACCAGTAGCCAGAACCACTATAGCTAGAACCCACGTAATCTCTACCCTGTTATATGCTTCCCCCATATATACCAGTCTTTCTAAAAATAATCTTAACAAACTAGCTAAATCATATAACAATATTGCCAGATTTGCTACAAACTCTCTATACAGGACTCATCACTGTCAGAATCTAAAACAACTAGGCTGGCTTGAATTACCTCACCTATTACAATTTAACCAACTTATAATCGCCCACAAAGCCCTGTACCAACCCAACAACACCCCAATTCTCTCTACCTTCATAAGACCATACAATAACTTGAGGAATCTGCGCTCTGCTAACAAAATGTTGATTCATACTTGCTTATCAAATAACTTAGCAGGTGATTCCATATTCTCTAATCCAGTTGGTAAAATATGGAATCAATTACCACAAGAACTGACAACCCTAATCTCTCTCTCACTATTTAAAACTAACCTAAAACTTTTCTTCTCTAACCACTGGTTATGCTCTTGTACCAATCCTGACTAACTGTTTTTTTATCTAATTATCTGATACCCTCAAAACACATTTTTCTTAACCACAACCCTGCATTTATCATTCTTTATACTAGCCTTCCGTCTTGATTTCTAACACTGTCACTCACAAGTACTACTTAACCATGCTTAACTCTCCCACTCATTTTTTTCCTACTCCTTTTTTAAATATTGTTAAACTAAGATGAATTTATTTCTTACTAATGCCTTTTTCTAATTTTTGTATTAAATATTTCTGTAAGTTTTTGTAGTATGTTTTTCACTGTTTTTTTTTTTACTGTTTTTTTTTTAACTGGAGCTTATCTCCCCGGGCCTCTACTGAAAATGGACATGTATCCAGTTGGATTAGCCTGGTCAACAAATGTAAAATAAATAAATAAATAAATAAAACTCTGTAGCTGGACTAGGCTACTAACAGGAAAGGTGGGAAACAAGCGCAAGTGCGGCTTTTAAACCAGAAAGTTGAAAGAGATGGAAAAACTGCCCAAATGGCCAGTAGCTACAATTTCTGGGCCAGGAACCACTCCTCTTGTGGTAGATAGGTTACCTAATGCTTACCACTCCCACTGATAAGCTAGAAGGCTTCCCTCCAACACAGAAAGGCTTGGGGGGCTCAGAAGCTTACAAACAGTCCTGGATACAGCAAATCTGTACCTGGACATGACTAGTTACAGAAAGGGTGGGGAACAAGTGCAAATGCAGGCTTTTAAGCCAGCAAGTTGAAAGAGATGGGAAACTGCCTAAACGGCCAATAAACTACAATTTATGGGCCAAAATCCACTCTTCCCGTGGTAGATAGGCTGATGCTTACCACTCCCACTGATAAGCTAGAAGACTTCCCTCCAACACAGAAAGGCTTGGGGGGCTCAGAAGCTTACAAAGAGTCCTGGATACACTCTGTACCTGAGCTAGACTAGTTACAGGAAAGGCAGGAAGGAAGCACAAACACAGGCTTTTGAATCAGAAGGTTGAAAGAGATGGAAGAGCTTCCCAAACGGCCAATAAACTACATTTTCTGGGCCAGAAACCTCTCCTCCTGTGGCAGATAGGCTACCTAGTGCTTACCACTCCCACTGATAAGCTAGAAGGCTTCCCTCCAACGCAGAAAGGCTTGGGGGGCTCAGGAGCTTAGATCGCAAAGTCCTCAGGACAGGCTCTTTTAATTTTCCTGCTCCATTGGATAGTGTCAAAAACAAAAAAAAAAATGGTGAACAGGACTGGTCTTCAGAATGTAATACTGTAGAAGCCCCCCCCCCTTACTTTCTGCTGGCTTAACATAACTAGGGTAACTTCCTGATACAATGTGAGCCTTAAACTATACCCCTCTCCCAGAATCTTCCATAAATTCATTGTTCAAGATGTAAAAAAAGTCCAAATACAGATAGCCATCTTGGATGGCAAATCTAGTCTAATCCGATACAGTTCCATCACTAATAAAATTTGTATGGTGCATTTAGGAACGCCAACAACTTAACACCAGCCTCCTCCCACCACCAGAGCTTTTCCATAACTCTTCCTGGGATAGAATTAACTTAAGTATTCTCAGCCCCTTTACTGAAGGCCATCATTAATCCATCTTCAAAATCAGTGCAGATACCACTTCAGCTTTTGAGCAGGAGGTTAAAGGGGTCAACCAGCACATATCATATACTTGTCATTTCTCTCACCATGTGGGGACCCATTTGGCAATGCTCCCAATCTCCACCAACCCTTCCTTCTCTAGCTAGTACGCTACCTTAATCATTCATTTGTAAAGTAAAAGAACATTTTCAACAGGTCAGTACTATATCCTACTTCCTTTATAAATCCCCCTTTTCTCCAGCAACCAAATATTAGGCAAGTCTCATGTCTTACATTTCAAAATTACTTACACCAGTCTGCCACGTCACATTAACCTATTCTCACCACCTAACCACTCTTTAATATCAAATTATTACAGGGAAAAGATCTCCAGAGTTAAACTTCTCACAGCATCTATGCCCTTGATCAAGACAGAAACCATCCTGCAAGTGCACCGACACAAAGGCAGTTTACTCATTTGCAACATGCATGCAAGACTTAAATAAGTGCAAAAATGAAAAGTTTATACAAAACATAATCCTTTAAAAGGTAATAACTTTGCCTAGAAGAGATTAGAAAGTCTTCCATATGCTGCTTTAATTGCACAACCACGTTTCTTAAAATTTTGTATATTATACATAATTAGGGACCAAGTATCTGGCTGCCAACCCCCCAAAAGTTCCACGCTGTTCTTCATATGCATTGATTATGAGCTTTTCCATAATCATCCACACATTTATTCTGCATTCTCAGAAGCGGGTATCTACCAGTTGATATTTCTCTCTGAAATGCCTATGTGCAGAACGCATGATACAGGCAGATGTGGAATGACCAGTTCATAGCCGTCTGGTGATGATTAAGCCAGATTTCAAGTCTTATAATGATTTGAATTTGCTTATTGTCAGTCGTTGTACTGGAATGTGTAACCAGGGACATGACCCAAGTGATTGATCTTAGTAACTATTAGGTTCATAGGTTCATAGATTAGTACTAGGCTAACTACCCTTGCGAGCCATTTTAAGCCTAGCCGTTTGTCCCCTGTGAGATTCAAACCCTGTACCTTGTGTTTGTAAGGCAAACACCTTAACCATTAGGCCACCCTCCCAACCCCAAACAATGTCACATGTTTAATTCCCTCCCTTCTCCACCTAATTACATCCAATTAATTAGGTTCATAGGTTAGAACTAGGCTAACTGCCCTTGTGAGCCATTTCAAGCCTAGCCAATTACCCCATGTGAGAATCAAACCCTGCACCTTGTGTCTATAAGGTAAACACCTTAACCATTATGCCATCCTCTTAAAGCATGCCATCCTCTTAAAGATGTATGTTTCCTGTGGAAGTGTTTATCTTTATCTATTTATTTACTTACATTTGGGGCCTCACTGGATATAACTCATTTACAGAGAAGTTCCGAGGAGAAAAACTTTTAAATAAATTCCAAACACTGGTGAAAAAAAGAAAACCAAATAATGGAAAATGGTAGAAATACTGGAAATAAATGCCCATACCTGGCTGGTCAGTTATGTTACAACTCTCAGGAGCTAATTCACCTCATAGCAAGATGTTACAATGGGTAAAAATACACAGACACACTGCAAACAGGGTAATAACACATGCTAATACATAAATAAATGATAGGATCAGCCTAGAGTTAGGATGACACTCGGTAATAAAACAGCTTAATATGTAAGGAAACATTTATAACTGTTTATGATAATGATGTATAAATGATACTGAAGGTATACCAGTCACTGTATGAAAAATAAAATGGCACTTAAATATCAAAATGGGCATATTGTTTAAATTGAATGATAATGACCATACATTAATATGCCACGTAAATGTCTGTTTTTACACTATTTGTCTTCTTTTTCTCTACATAACAATGTCCTCGTTGTGATTCTGTCCTTTTTACTCTCTTTCTTTGCCTGCTTGTACACAGCTTGCCTTTTCTTCTTTCTTTTGTGCTTATTTCTATACGCCCTTGTTGAGGTGAAGTGAAAAGGGCTGTGTGGAGGGAAGAAGAAAGGCTTTTAGACAAAACTGTTGTGAAGCCACATATTCTCAAAAATCCGGTGTCGCTTAAAGGGCTTATCAAAAGTTAAAGCATTGCAGACAACAGAAAATCTCACAGAACAAAATGGTTAAACTGCTTACAATTAATTTTAATTGTAAGCACTTTAATACATACATACATACATACCATTTGATTTCATACATAGTTACTAGGCTTACAGTCCAAGGGACCACTGAGAAGCCTAGCCCAAGTTCCCAGTTGCCCAGTTTATTAAATCACTTGCTCAGGTTCCCAGAAAGTAGGTAGATGAGGGCTGAGGGAATCAAACCCTGTACCACAGGACAAACAGTTCACAGGCTTAAGTCTCTGGGCCAACAGCCAGACCTGATTTGGACTTTTAGTAACTACTGCTCCTTGAGATACCATTGGATAGGTCACTCTCTTCAGATGCTTCCTGGACATATCACTGCATAGGCCACTTTCTTTAGTTATCTTCTGGACATACCATTGGATAGGTCACTGCCGTCAGACACCTCCTGGAGATACCATTGGATAGGTCACTGCCGTCAGACACCTCCTGGAGATACCATTGGATAGGTCACTGCCATCAGACACCTCCTGGAGATACCATTGGATAGGTCACTGCCGTCAGACACCTCCTGGACATACCATTGGATAGGTCACTGCCGTCAGACACCTCCTGGAGATACCATTGGATAGTTCACTGCCGTCAGACACCTCCTGGAGATACCATTGGATAGGTCACTGCCATCAGACACCTCCTGGAGATACCATTGGATAGGCCACTCTCTTCAGACACTTGGGAATTTGTCCTTAACTCTTTCATTGTCTTTACCAAGCATATTAGAAGAACCACAAACAAAGGAGAGTCTTTGTTATAAACTTCCACATAACATGATTGATTCCTGTAACAAGGAAGATTTTCTGTTTGTAAGGAAGTACTTACTTCCACCCAGCATTATGTTTTCTCTCTTACATCTGGGCTATCTGCATCTAATTTACAGACACTTTCAGGTTATTGTAAATAAAATATGAAAATGCTGTGTATTTCACCAACAAGGAATCTCACAATCATTTTTTAGAAAAGTCAAAGTGCTTGCCTATCTTTCTGCAAGTTAAGCTTTTACTTATCTCTTCTTATTTATAGACTATTGATCTAAACAATTACCCTTTCATGCATAAAATGTTATACCTTAAAATATATATTAGGACCCTGCATTCATATTCCTCTTTTTTATTTATTTTATTCATTATTTACTAGTAAACATACCACAAGCATTTTAATTGTAAGCACTTTAATGAGTTGATTAAGAGGTGTTAATTTGTTTGTCTATATGAACAAAAAGAGGGGCAACTGTTGAGTGCTAAACGAAAAATAAGGGAGCATTTGGATAATATGTCTGAATATAGAAAGGTCATTTTTAAGCAAGTACTTTCTGATAACAACCCCAGAACACAAACACTATTAGCACAATGACTTTGAGAACAAAAATAAGAAGGAGCTAAGGGACCCTATGACTACAAAACTCACCACAACCCCTACAGCAGTATTACAGATATTTTCGAAATTCTAGGAAAATTTGTATAGAGCTGAGGAATGAGGCAACCAAGAAATGATACAAATAAACGTATGGAAGACTTAACAATGCAAAGGGTAGATGATGAGGATGCTCCAGCATTTAGAGCTATGATGAGAAAGGATGAGACAGACATGGTGATGCATTAACAATCAACAGGGAAGCCTCCAGGAAAATATGGTACTCCTGTGGAAATGTGGAAATTAGGAGGGGAAAGTGATAAAGATCTGGAAGCTGGACAGTACCCAGTACCATTGTCTTGTATGAAAGCTACTCAAAGACCCTTTAAATCCAACTTCATAGAGACCAGTTTCAATTCCTGAATCATGATTATGAAGCATTTAATGTCTATACTAGCTAAGAGAATGGCTAAGGTGCTGCTAAAGCTGATAGATCTAGATCAGTGTGGTTTTGTGGCTCACAGACAAATGCATGACATTAACAAATGATGATTCAAAGGGAAGCAGAGAAAGCGTCTGGTAGAGTTAGGATGTTATGGTTAGGGCAATGACAGCATCTGCATTTCTTCATGGAATAATAGAGTTAATTAAGAGGCTATATGAAGGGTCTGAGGTGCACGTCAAGGTGGGAGAGCTCCTCCAACAAGCTGGACCTGAATACAAAAACCAGGTAGGAGTGTTCCCACAAAATAATAACTCATAAATTCAAGTGTATAACTGCTGTGGTACTCAAGAAAAAATGTCTTATTTGCAGATGATATTATTTTGTTTTTGATAAATCTAAAAAAGGATATTTAAGTGTTGTGGAATATGTTGATAGAGTTTCATGTCTTTTCATGATGTAAAATAAATGAAGTACAATGAAGGCTTATACCGGTGCTGTCACACATGGCTTGGTTAAATACCCATATTTATGGGGGCATGATAACATAAAGTATTTAGGGGTTTGGATTGAAAGGGGGTCTCTTAAAGCAGTTAAAGGTATATGAGAACAGACTAGAGAACTGAAAATACAAAAAGTGCAGAGATGGAAACGTTTGATGATGGATACGGATAGTAAGGTACGATCTGTGAAAACATTTCTAGTCCATTTAGTATTGTATAACAGGTCACAGGTCAGGCATATGTTTATCAACTAGAAGAGGAGCGTTTGACCTTAATAAAGAGTTGAAGGGATTTATTTGGGAGGAAAGACAGCAAAAGAATAAAGAGTGATAAGATGTCTCTCCCCACAGAACAAGGTGTTTTAGGATTTCCATATCTCAAGGGATACTTTACAACTATGCAGTAGTCAAAGCTCACATATATATATATATATATATATATATATATATAGAGAGAGAGAGAGAGAGAGAGAAAGAGAGAGCAAACAAAACACTACAGACCAAAGTAGAAAGAAAATTATGTTGAAACAGGTGGTGGGCGAGGGGGTGTTCACCCCATAAGAGAGGGAAGGATTTTGCATGCAGGTACATGAGGAGAACAGTAACAACCATGCAGAATATTAAATGTCCAAAGTTATAGAAAGTAGTTTGAGAACTAAGCCAACAAGTAAATAGAGAAAAATGATTTTACCCATATAGGGGTGACTGTTAGTACAAAACAAAGAAAATATGTACAAGGCATCAGAAACTTATTAGGAAAAATTAGCAAAGGAACCAAGGCATTGGGAATGAATGACTAGGGAGGGAAAATCATAGAGTGGGTTGAGGCCAAGCAGAGGTTCATATTACCTTCCTATGACAGGGACAAATAACAGACTATAAGCAAAGAGAAAGGGATAGGGGAGTGTTAAACGAAAGACCGGCTCTGGTTGATTTTATAGTTGGGTCTAGAACAGAAGCTGCAGTAAAACAGAGATAATTAGTAGGACGTATAAAGTAATGTCTGATAACATAAGAATCAGTGAGGAGATGTTAGAAAAGACAGGGAAGTGAGAATGCAAAGGCAATATACTAAGAAAAAAATGGGAGGATATTCCAATAAACAGTGCGAGGATATCCCAAGAAACCATGGGAAACTATACCAAGAAACAATAGGAGAATATTCCAAGAAACAATGGGAGGATATACCAAGAAACAATAGGAAGATATATCAAGAAGCTGCATGACCACCGTATCATACACCAATGCACTGAACAAACACGTACACAAATGCATGGATCACGCCATTTCCAATACAACCAAGACGCTCTCCTCCAAAAAAAGGAAGCTAATCTGATGGTTTCCATACCATAAACAAACTCTACAATAGAAGGAGGAAACTGATGCAGAATAAGGTGAAGTCCCAAGACTGGGAAACTCCCTTATCAGCCTCAACAAAAAGTTGAGATTGCTCATCATATCCTCTAAAGCTAGCTATGAAAACAGAATTGCAGCAGACAGCAAAGGCAACCACAAGGCCTTCTATAGTTATGTAAAGAATCTCCACAGCAATACCCAGATTTGCTCTGAGCTACTGCACAATGGTACCTCCTATACCAAGCCAACAGATATTGCCAATATACCTGCAGACAGATTCAGTGCCAACTTTACCCCTCCCCCAAAGGACCAATCACAATACCAGTAGATTGCCAGGCACCCAGTATTACTGCTGCACAGGTTAAAACAGCACTGTCCAAGGCCAAGAATACAGCTTCTATGGGACCTGACAATATTCCTGGCTATGTTCTACATGAACTACAGTGTGAACTGGCACCTCACCTGTGTGCCTTATTCAATCACAGCCTCACCTCAGGCTTTGTCCTTACTGAATGGTGCCCTGCTACAGTCATCCCTCTCCACAAAGGAGGAGCGACTACAGACCCTGGGAACTATTGCCCATTAGACTGATGAGTCTGATATACAAAGCTAATGAACGGATCATCATGGACCTAATAAACAAGGATAAAGGGAATCTCCAAAATCTGGATCCTAAAGAGTTTGTTTTTGTGAAGGGTAGATCATGCCTGCTCAACTTGGTTGACTTCTTTGACTCAGTCACCAGAGGTGTGGATGAAGGCAAGCTGGTTCATACAGCCTACCTTGATCTAGCCAAGGCCTTTGATACCATTCCCCACTCAGGAATCATAGAAAAACTCACTAAGCTAGGCATCAACCCCTATATCACTAGGTGGGTTGCAAACTGGCTCACAGATAGAACCCACAGTGTGAAAGTAGCTGACTCCAAGTCAGACTGCCGACTAGTCACGAGTGGAGTCCCACAGGGTCCAGTCCTGGGTCCTCTCCTACTTGGCATCTACTTCTCTGAAGTCCAGGCCAACATGAAGGGACTTTGGCTGACAAAGTTCACAGACGATTGCAAGTTGGGAGCTATTATTAACTCCCCAAGTGATGTTGACATCCTATAGAATGGCCTCACTGAGAAAAACAATTGGTGCCAGAACCCTGGCCTTAAGCTCAATGCCAAAAAATGTGTTGTCATCCCCTTTAGGAAAAAACCTGGTTCCCATGAGTTACCACATTGATGGTAGTCCACTAAACACAGAAGGCATTATAAGAGATCTGGGAACACAGGTTGACAGCAACCTCTGTTTTGATCACCACATTGCCACTGTGGTCAGAAAGTCCTTCTATGTGGCACATCTAATTACTAAGGGTTTTGCATCCAGGAAGAAAGAGGTCATTGTCTCCCTCTACTCTTCCCTCATTAGGCCAGTCATCGAGTACAATGCCCCATTTGGCATGTACCTCACTAAACACCTGCAACAACTGGAGAGGCTGCAAAAGTACCTCACAATGAAGTTCCTAGGCCTTAAACACTTGCCCTGTATGGACAGACTCAAAAAACTCCAACTATTCTCTGTCTCATATCGCCTACTTAGAGGTGGTCTCTGCTTGACTTACAAAGCCATGTCTGATCCACCTCTGTTAGAAATGCTACATCTAAAGAAATCCCAATCCCTCCATACCACATGCTCCAGAGACCTCAACCTCATTACCACAATTAACAGAACATGCTGGAAGGACAGGTTCATAACCCAGAGACTGCCCATGCTATAGAACAGACTTCTCATACATGTCAAGCAGAGCACCTCACTGACCCTCTTTAAGAAAAATCTTGATGAGTGGATGGGAAATAGAAAACTCACTCCAGTGGATCTACTCGATAGGGACACTGGAAACTAAGGTTGGGTGGCACAATGTCAGGGTAATCCTATGGCTAGACTTGTAAAGTCCCCAGGGCATTAGCCTAGTACACACCTGTGAACCTATGAACCTAAGAAACAATAGGAGGATATACGAAGAAACAATTGGAGAATATACCAAGAAGCAATGGGAGGATATACCAAGAAACAATAGAGGATATACCAAGAAACAATTGGAGAATATACCAAGAAGCAATGGGAGGATATACCAAGAAACAATGGGAGGATATACCAAGAAACAATGGCAGTACATACCAAGAAACAATGGAGGATATACCAAGAAACAATGGGAGGATATACCAAGAAACAATGGCAGTACATACCAAGAAACAATGGAGGATATACCAAGAAACAATGGAGGATATACCAACAAACAATGGAGGATATATGTATGTCTCCCAAATATGAAACAAACTCTAAAAGGTTTAGAACCGTTGCATGGAATTGTTTGCCTAGCTATTTTTATACCCCAAGTTGACTTCAGAGAATATTTCCATAGGGAGCCAGCAACTGCTGGAGATGTGATTGGAAATTGAAAAGTGGAAGGTTCCTGGGAATATAACATGTGTATATATATATATATATATATATATATATATATATATATATATATATATATACACACATGTATACATACATACATACATGTATACATGAATATATGTACATACATGCACACACATGTGTGTGGGGGGTGCAATGAGTTGATGGATTTTAGAAATTCTCTACAGGGTATATTGTCAGAAATGTTGGGGGAACAAATTGCTTTTAGTAAGAACTGGACTACATGAAAAGGACATGGAGGAGCTCTCCAATCTTGTAGCCCAGGCAGGTATGACCCTAGCCTTAAGTAGCATCCTGCCATCTCCCAGAATGATACCACAGTACAAGGGCAAAATGATCGACTTCTACAATTGGCTAAGCTTCTGGTGTCATTCTAAGGGGATCCAGTATCTGTCTGCCTGGGATGACATGATTGACAGACCACGATGATTTGCCAGAGATGGCCTGCACCTGTTGCCCTTGGGATTCCGGATACTGGCTAAGGCTCTTGCCACCCCTATAGTGCCTTTTTTAGGCAAGGTTCAAATGACAAATTCACCACTGTAACAGGTACAAGCAGGCAAAATCTGAGGGTAATGCTACTCAATGCTAGAAGTCTAAACCTCAAAATGCATTCACTTGAGGCACTTCTTAAAATGGACAACATCGACATCTGTGCAGTGACAGAGACCTGGTTCAATGCTCCAGAGAGCACCCCTGTATTATCAGGCTAAAATTCATACCACACCTTTCGGTCACCTAACCTGCACCGAAACACTAAAGGCGGAGGCGTGTCCATATTCATGAAGGATATCCACACCTCCAGGCTAGTTGCTCAGCATAATGCATCCAAGATTATCCAAGTGCAACTAACTTTGGGCAAGACTGCAATCCAAATTGTAACTTATAGGTTCATAGGTTCATAGATTAGTACTAAGCTAACTGCCCTTGCGAGCCATTTTAAGCCTAGCCAATTATCCCTTGTGAGACTCAAACCCTGCACCTTGTGTTTGCGAGGCAAACACCTTAACCATTAGGCCACCCTCCCAGCTTGCTACAGATCCCCCACCATGCCCCAGTATTCCCACTCCTCATTTCTTAATACACTGGAAAATATTAGGGTACACCCCAACACCCTAATAATGGGCGATTTCAACTACCCTACCATTAACTGGGAAAACTACTCATGTACCAACACTTTTGCTCACCGTTTTCTGGAATTCATAAATTCCAACGCCTTGGATCAACTTATCTACACCCCCACTAGGGGCAGCAATATCCTAGACCTGGTCATTACCAACATGGTCTATCAGTGTTCCATTCCAGGGGTAGTCACATCTGACCACAAGCTAATCACCCTAGACATCCACATCCCACCTCCCCATTAGGGAAACCACTGTAAAAAAATAATCCAAAGCCATCTTTATGCCTCTTAAGACAGAAGTGGCAAACTTCATGACATCCATGCAGATGGACAATAGAAGTATGACTGCTGAATCCTACACAAATGCACTTTATAAGCAGATGTGTGCATGGATTGTGCTATCCCTAACAGAACCAAGATGCTATCCTCCAAAAAAAGGAAGCCAATCTGGTGGTCCCCTGCCATAAACAAACTCTACAACAGAAGAAAGAAGCTGTTGCAAAAAAAGAGTAAAATTCCAAGATTGGAGGAACTCCCTGGTCAGCCTTAGTAAGAAGCTGAGATCCCTGATAAAATCCTCCAAAGCTAGTTACGAAAACAAAATCACCACTGATTCTAAAGACAACCACAAACATTCTATAGCTATGTCAAGAATCTGAATGGCAACACTCAGATCTCCTCTGATTTACAGCACAATGGCACTAAATATACAGAACCAACTGATATTGCCAGCATCCTGGCAGATAGGTTCAGTGCTAACTTTATCCCCCTCTCACCCCCTAAAGGGCCTGTCTCTGTACTGGAAGAATGCAAAGTTCCTGTAATCACAGCTTCACAGGTAAAAAATACACTTTCCAAAGCCAAGAACACAGCATCCATGGGACCTGACAACATCCCAGGCTGCGTTCTACATGAACTACAGAATGAACTGGCACCCCACCTAAGCACCATGTTCAATCATAGCCTCACCTCAGGCTTTGCGCCCATTGAATGGTGCACAGTGACAGTTATCCCACTCCACAAAGGGGGAGCCACCATGGACCCCTGGAACTACCTCCCAATTAGCCTAATGAGCCTGGTCTGCAAGGCCATGGAACGTATCATCATGGAACTTATAAACAAAGACATTGGTAATCTCCAAACTGTGGGTTCCACCCAGTTCTGCTTTGTAAAAGGCAGAGCATGTCTCCTAAACCTGATAGACTTATATGAAGCAGTCACCAAAGCCGTAGACGAAGGTAAGGTGGTTCACACAACCTATCTAGATCTCGCCATGGCTTTTGACACCATCCCCCACTCTGGAATAATAGATAAACTCACTAAACTGGGTATAAATTCCTATGTCATAAGATGGGGTGCAAACTCATTGACAGAACCCACACTGTGAAAGCAGCAGACTCCAAATCCGACTACAAAGCAGTGACAAGTGGAGCATCACAAGGTTCAATCCTGGGTCCTCTCCTGTTTGGTATCTACTTTTCTGAAGTACAGGTTAACACAGGTCTTTGGCTAATGAAGTTTCCAGATGACTGCAAACTAGGAGCCATAATCAAAACTCCTAATGATGTGGACATCCTAAAAAAGGGCCTCACTGAGACAGATGCCTGGTGTCAAAGCCATGACTTCAAGCTCGATGCCAAAAAGTGCATTGTCATCCTCTTTGGTAAAAACTCTGTACCCATGAAATGCCACATAAGTGGTAGTCTACTCAACACCAAAAGTGTGATAAGAGACCTTGGGACACAGGTGGACAGTAGTCTCTCCTTTGATAATCACATCGCCACAGTAGTCAGGAAGTCCTTCTATATGGCACACTTCATCACAAAAGGTTTCTCATCCAGGAAAAAAGAGGTCATTGTTCGCATCTACTCATCACTCATTAGACCCAATATAGAGTACAATGCCCCTTTTGGTATGTACTTCACAAGACATCTACAACAACTGGATAGGCTGCAGAAATACCTCACAAAGAGGATTACTGGCTTTAAACAGATGCCCTACACAGACAGTCTCAAAAACCTTCAGCTTTACTCCATTGCATATTGCCTACTCAGAGGCAATCTCTGCCTAACATACAAAGCTATGTCAAACCCAGAGCTGTTGGACATGCTCCACTTAAAGAAATTCCAATCCCTCCAAGCTACATGCTCGAGGGACATAAACCTTGTCACCACAATAAACAGAACATGCTGGATGGAAAGATTCCTGTCCCAGAGACTTCCCATACTCTGGAACAAACTACCTATCTATATCAAACAAAGCTCCTCATTAGCACTCTTCAATAAAAACATTGATGATTGGATGGGAAATAGGAAATTCACCCCGTAGATCACCTCTGTGGCTCTGCCCGACAGGGACACAAGAAATAATTTTCTTGGGTGGCGAAAGCCAGGGTACCTTTTTGGCTAGGCTTATATAGGCCCTAGGGCCGATAGCCTAGTACCTACCTATGAACCTATAAGAAAATGATTCTTTTGACCTGGGATATAGCATGTGAACTGCATAGATACATTAGGGCCCTATTATGTTTAATGCTCTTGGGTGCCAAAAAAAAATAATTACTAGAAAATGGAAATCAAAAACAAAACCAATCATAACATAATTGTCGAATGTTGTAAAGGAGATAAAAATGAGGTGGAAGGTTTAGAAAAGGGAAGGAGTAAACTACTGAATGAATTTACTAGATGGGGCAATAGTAGTCACCTCATATAGAAGTCTGTTCCAGACTGATGGCAGAAACCGATACAGACCTCATCACCCATCTGTGAGCTGAATTTGTGTACTCTAAGAAAAAACTGATTTAAGACAACCTTAGCGGTGTTGTTAAAGGTTACCAAGGCAATGGGTCAGGCAAATCCAGACAAGGATTTTTGATGAGTTTAGTGATGAAAGATGGTTGGCTGTAATATATCTCACTTCAAGAGTTAACCAGACAGGCTTCTGTAGAACCACACAGCGGTATAAAGAGGACAGTAGTTCTTCTGCAAATGTTCCAGTTCTGTTGTTTACTGAAGTCACTTTGTGAATGCTTAAGTTGCTCCTGCATGTGTTCCATAGAACAGTTTTAGGAATAGTGCTTGAACCACAAAGTACCCAGATGTAGGTGCTAGTGAATAGTAGTGCTTGTACCACAAAGTACCCAGGTGTAGGTGCTAGTTAATAGCGCTTGTACCACAAAGTACCCAGGTGTAGGTGCTAGTGAATAGTAGTGCTTGAACAACAAAGTACCCAGGTGTAGGTGCTAGTGAATAGTAGTGCTTGAACAACAAAGTACCCAGGTGTAGGTGCTAGTGAATAGTAGTGCTTGAACAACAAAGTACCCAGGTGTATGTGCTAGTGAATAGTAGTGCTTGAACCACAAAGTACCCAGGTGTAGGTGCTAGTGGATAGTAGTGTTTGTACCTCAAAGTACCCAGGTGTAGGTGCTAGTAAATAGTACTTGAACCACAAAGAACTCAGGTGTAGGTGCTAGTAAACAGTAGAGCTTGTACCACAAAGTACCCAGGGGTAGGTGCTAGTGAATAGTAGTGTTTGTACCTCAAATTACCCAGGTGTAGGTGCTAGTGAATAGTAGCGCTTGTACCACAAAGTACCCAGGTGTAGGTGCTAGTGAATAATAGCGTTTGTACCACAAAGTACCCATGTGTAGGTGCTAGTGAATAGTAATGTTTGTACCACAAAGTACCAAGGTGTAGGTGCTAGTGAATAGTAGTGCTTGAACAACAAAGTACCCAGGTGTAGGTGCTAGTGAATAGTAGTGCTTGAACAACAAAGTACGCAGGTGTAGGTGCTAGTGAATAGTAGTGCTTGAACAACAAAGTACCCAGGTGTAGGTGCTAGTGAATAGTAGTGCTTGTACCACAAAGTACCCAGGTGTAGATGCTAGTGAATAATAGTGTTTGTACCACAAACTACCCATGTGTAGGTGCTAGTAAATAGTAATGTTTGTACCACAAAGTACCAAGGTGTAGGTGCTAGTGAATAGTAGTGCTTGAACAACAAAGTACCCAGGTGTAGGTGCTAGTGAATAGTAGTGCTTGAACAACAAAGTACCCAGGTGTAGGTGCTAGTGAATAGTAGTGCTTGAACCACAAAGTACCCAGATGTAGGTGCTAGTGAGTAGTAGTGCTTGTACCACAAAGTACCCAGGTGTAGGTGCTAGTTAATAGCGCTTGTACCACAAAGTACCCAGGTGTAGGTGCTAGTAAATAGTAGTGCTTGAACCACAAAGTACCCAGGTGTAGGTGCTAGTGAATAGTAATGCTTGTACCTCAAAGTACCCAGGTGTAGGTGCTAGTGAATAGTAATGTTTGTACCACAAAGTACCCAGGTGTAGGTGCTAGTGAATAGTAGTGCTTGAACAACAAAGTACCCAGGTGTAGGTGCTAGTGAATAGTAGTGCTTGAACCACAAAGTACCCAGGTGTAGGTGCTAGTGGATAGTAGTGTTTGTACCTCAAAGTACCCAGGTGTAGGTGCTAGTAAATAGTACTTGAACCACAAAGAACTCAGGTGTAGGTGCTAGTAAACAGTAGAGCTTGTACCACAAAGTACCCAGGGGTAGGTGCTAGTGAATAGTAGTATTTGTACCTCAAATTACCCAGGTGTAGGTGCTAGTGAATAGTAGCGCTTGTACCACAAAGTACCCAGGTGTAGGTGCTAGTGAATAATAGTGTTTGTACCACAAAGTACCCATGTGTAGGTGCTAGTGAATAGTAATGTTTGTACCACAAAGTACCAAGGTGTAGGTGCTAGTGAACAGTAGTGCTTGAACAACAAAGTACCCAGGTGTAGGTGCTAGTGAATAGTAGTGCTTGAACAACAAAGTACGCAGGTGTAGGTGCTAGTGAATAGTAGTGCTTGAACAACAAAGTACCCAGGTGTAGGTGCTAGTGAATAGTAGTGCTTGTACCACAAAGTACCCAGGTGTAGATGCTAGTGAATAATAGTGTTTGTACCACAAAGTACCCATGTGTAGGTGCTAGTAAATAGTAATGCTTGTACCACAAAGTACCAAGGTGTAGGTGCTAGTGAATAGTAGTGCTTGAACAACAAAGTACCCAGGTGTAGGTGCTAGTGAATAGTAGTGCTTGAACAACAAAGTACCCAGGTGTAGGTGCTAGTGAATAGTAGTGCTTGAACCACAAAGTACCCAGATGTAGGTGCTAGTGAGTAGTAGTGCTTGTACCACAAAGTACCCAGGTGTAGGTGCTAGTTAATAGCGCTTGTACCACAAAGTACCCAGGTGTAGGTGCTAGTAAATAGTAGTGCTTGAACCACAAAGTACCCAGGTGTAGGTGCTAGTGAATAGTAATGCTTGTACCTCAAAGTACCCAGGTGTAGGTGCTAGTGAATAGTAATGTTTGTACCACAAAGTACCCAGGTGTAGGTGCTAGTGAATAGTAGTGCTTGAACCACAAAGTACCCAGGTGTAGGTGCTAGTGAATAATAGTGTTTGTACCACAAAGTACCCATGTGTAGGTGCTAGTGAATAGTAGTGCTTGAACCACAAAGTACCCAGGTGTAGGTGCTAGTGGATAGTAGTGTTTGTACCTCAAAGTACCCAGGTGTAGGTGCTAGTAAATAGTACTTGAACCACAAAGAACTCAGGTGTAGGTGCTAGTAAATAGTAGAGCTTGTACCACAAAGTACCCAGGGGTAGGTGCTAGTGAATAGTAGTGTTTGTACCTCAAATTACCCAGGTGTAGGTGCTAGTGAATAGTAGCGCTTGTACCACAAAGTACCCAGGTGTAGGTGCTAGTGAATAGTAATGCTTGTACCTCAAAGTACCCAGGTGTAGGTGCTAGTGAATAGTAATGTTTGTACCACAAAGTACCCAGGTGTAGGTGCTAGTGAATAGTAGTGCTTGAACCACAAAGTACCCAGGTGTAGGTGCTAGTGGATAGTAGTGTTTGTACCTCAAAGTACCCAGGTGTAGGTGCTAGTAAATAGTACTTGAACCACAAAGAACTCAGGTGTAGGTGCTAGTAAATAGTAGAGCTTGTACCACAAAGTACCCAGGGGTAGGTGCTAGTGAATAGTAGTGTTTGTACCTCAAATTACCCAGGTGTAGGTGCTAGTGAATAGTAGCGCTTGTACCACAAAGTACCCAGGTGTAGGTGCTAGTGAATAATAGTGTTTGTACCACAAAGTACCCATGTGTAGGTGCTAGTGAATAGTAATGTTTGTACCACAAAGTACCAAGGTGTAGGTGCTAGTGAATAGTAGTGCTTGAGCAACAAAGTACCCAGGTGTAGGTGCTAGTGATTAGGTTCATAGGTTCATAGGCTAGTACTAGGCTAACTGCCCTTGCGAGCCATTTTAAGCCTAGCCAGTTTTCCCTTGTGAGATTCAAACCCTGTGCCTTGTGTTTGTAAGGCAAACACCTTAACCATTAGGCCACCCACCCAATAGTGCTTGTACCACAAAGTACCCAGGTGTAGGTGCTAGTGAATAATAGTGTTTGTACCACAAAGTACCCATGTGTAGGTGCTAGTGAATAATAGTGTTTGTACCACAAAGTACCCATGTGTAGGTGCTAGTGAATAGTAATGTTTGTACCACAAAGTACCAAGGTGTAGGTGCTAGTGAATAGTAGTGCTTGAACCACAAAGTACCCAGGTGTAGGTGCTAGTGGATAGTAGTGTTTGTACCTCAAAGTACCCAGGTGTAGGTGCTAGTGAATAGTAGTGCTTGAACAACAAAGTACCCAGGTGTAGGTGCTAGTGAATAGTAGTGCTTGAACAACAAAGTACCCAGGTGTAGGTGCTAGTGAATAGTAGTGTTTGTACCACAAAGTACCCAGGTGTAGGTGCTAGTTAATAGCGCTTGTACCACAAAGTACCCAGGTGTAGGTGCTAGTAAATAGTAGTGCTTGAACCACAAAGTACCCAGGTGTAGGTGCTAGTGAATAGTAGTGCTTGAACCACAAAGTACCCAGGTGTAGGTGCTAGTGAATAGTAGTGCTTGAACCACAAAGTACCCAGGTGTAGGTGCTAGTGGATAGTAGTGTTTGTACCTCAAAGTACCCAGGTGTAGGTGCTAGTGAATAGTAGTGCTTGAACAACAAAGTACCCAGGTGTAGGTGCTAGTGAATAGTAGTGCTTGAACAACAAAGTACCCAGGTGTAGGTGCTAGTGAATAGTAGTGTTTGTACCTCAAAGTACCCAGATGTAGATGTTAGTGAATAGTAGTGCTTGAACCACAAAGTACCCAGGTGTAGGTGCTAGCTTTGGCTATGGCTTAATCATATAAGAGGCTCCAGGAGATGAGAACTCAGCATATAAAGTACCTTATCCTGTGAGGAACAATATTATGCACTGAAAAAGCATTCTGCCCCATTCGTATTATCTGCCTTTATAAAATGAGACCACAGATTTGTGAATCTGGTAATAATTCCCAAAATATAATACTTCTGTATTCATGAACTCCTCAAAAGTTAATCTCCTGCAGATTCTTAGTGACTTAAATAAATTTCACTACACTCCTCACCAGGACAATAACTGGCACTACAAGGGTTTACCTCCAAGTACTATTCTCACTTCAGTATGCATAGATAAAGCTGTCTGTATATGTGCAAAATAGTCAAGGAGGTTAAATAATTAATCTTAATGGCAGAACACAATACAATAACCTTAACAAAAGGAAGGAAACATTAAGTTCTCATATGAGGTTACAAAGTAGAGATGCTGAAAAAGAACTCACTTGAGCAATTACAAAGTTTAAAGCTGAATACAAACTAAAATGGCTATGGAAACTAAAAGCAACTATGATTCTTATTTAACTATGTCAGGTGGTTAAAAGCAATAACCAACAATGTTCTGAAATAATCCAGAATGGCATCACACAGTCTGAAGTCAAAGAAATAAGCAATTTTCTAGCTGACAAACTTAGTGTTAGTTTTTCCTCACAATCTGTTATTCCTGCCTCCACTAGATCATGTCCTCTCCAATGATTCTGTGGAACAATCCTTCCAGGCCTGTGAAAGCTTACAACACCATGACTATGGGCTCAGATAATGTAACCTGGAACTTCACCCTTAGCACTAAATATGGTTCCTCAATACTTTTTTAAACATATTTAACAGGAATCTAGACAGCAGTCATCATATCCCCCCACACAAGGAGAATCCAACCACAGCCCCACATCACTACACACCCATCTGTCTTGAAGTCTAATTTGTAAAGCCATAGAATCATCTTGGATCTCATTAACAGTGACAACGACAACTTCTCAGCCTTAGACTTGTATTGATTTGACTTTGCCAATGCTAGGTCCCATTTCCTTAAACTCATTACACTTTTTTCTAAGACGTAATCAAAGTGATAGGGTAGGCAGTGGTTACGTACAGGTGTGAACCTGGCTAACGCATTTCATACTATTTTCCATCTGAGTGTCATCAGCAAACTGATGAATATGGATATTTACTCATACGGTATAAGGTGGATAGCAAACTGGCAGATGGACAGAACCATTGCTGTTAGAGCTGCAGTCACTACCGTATTAAAATCTCACTTGTGGTATTTACTAGGCTTGATATTGGACTCCTTACTCCTCGGTTCTTATTTCTCAGACCTACAAGTCAACATTCCAGGTCTTTAGCTATCTAAGTTCCTGGACAACTGTGCACTGTGGGTTGTTATTCCCTGGCATGGAGCTCTAGTAAAGGTGAACTATACAAACAATTGGTGTAAGGACAATGGCATCAAACTAAATGCAATAAATGTACTGTTGTTCACTTTTAAAAGAAGCAATTTATCAAAATATCACATATTGACATGTCCCTCAAAACTAACAGTGTCTATTTATTTATTTAATGACATTTGATTACTGAGAAAGTCCGATTGGGTAGGAGCCCATTTTCAGTGGAGGATCAGGGAGAAATGCTCCAAATATTACAAAAGCATTTAAAAGATACAGGTGCTGACTGAAGTTTCTTTTTTGGGGGATAAACTCTTGGCTAGGCTTGTAAGAGCCTCAGGGCCATTAGTCTTGTAAACTCCTATGATCCTACGATCCTATGATATCATTTTCAAAAATAATACAAAACATCTACATAATAATTATACCAAATTAGATATAATATGAAAGCATTAGTTAAGAATAGATGCAACTTATATGACAGATTTAATATTCAGAGAAATTTTAGCCAGTTTATAAAGAAATTAAAGGTAAGTGAGTATAACACAAACAGGAATTGCAATATAAAGTGAGAGGAAAAGCTGGCTAATGGTATATTTAGAGAAAAACCCAGGGGAGAGAAATTGACAGAAGTAAGGACATTAGTGAAGAAGGGAGAGTAAGGAGGTGTAAGGTATGGACAGGTATTTGTCCACATTTAGGAATATCGTTTATTCCGAGACTGAGCAAGAGCAGGACCATAGTTTGGCTTGGAACGCTTTCATAATGGTTTTGAAGGACTGGAGGGAGGGGACTGACCTGATGCATACAGGTAAGGACCTTTGCAACATGGTACAAATACAGACCATGCCCAGCAGATTTGATAGGTTTGTGGACAGACATGAGCTTTTGGTCATTGGATAGTTGTGTAGAATGAGATTTAGTGTTGAAAAAGCAGGTGGACACTAGATAACTTTTACAGAAGGTAAGAAGCTGTGCAGATGTTAGTTGATGGAGTAGTTCTAACCAGTTTAGGGTTTTGAGTGCTATGCACTGCTGGATTCTGAAAGGGTTATATGCTGCATATTTAGCAACCTTGTTCTAGCATCGCTCAAGTTTTGAATTGTGTGATGCTTGAAGGTTAGTAAGGATGGGAGCACCATAAAGAAGTGTGGGGAGGAGATAAGTAGTGCCAAGTGTAGCTTGTCATGCCTGGAGGTTAGTAAGGATGGGAGCACCATAAAGAAGTGTGGGGAGGAGATAAGTAGTGCCAAGTGTAGCCTGTCATGCCTGGAGGTTAGCAGGGATGGTAGCACCATAAAGAAGTGTGGGGAGGAGATAAGTAGTGCCAAGTGTAGCTTGTCATGCCTGGAGGTTAGTAAGGAAAGGAGCACCATAAAGAAGTGTGGGGAGGAGATAAGTAGTGCCAAGTGTAGCCTGTCATGCCTGGAGGTTAGTAAGGATGGGAGCACCATAAAGAAGTGTGGGGAGCAGATAAGTAGTGCCAAGTGTAGCCTGTCATGCCTGCAGGTTAGTAAGGATGGGAGCACCATAAAGAAGTGTGGGGAGGAGATAAGTAGTACCAAGTGTAGCTTGTCATGCCTGGAGGTTAGCAAGGATGGGAGCACCATAAAGAAGTGTGGGGAGGAGATAAGTAGTGCCAAGTGTAGCATGTCATGCCTGGAGGTTAGTAAGGATCGGAGCACCATAAAGAAGTGTGGGGAGGAGATAAGTAGTGCCAAGTGTAGCTTGTCATGCCTGGAGGTTAGTAAGGAAAGGAGCACCATAAAGAAGTGTGGGGAGGAGATAAGTAGTGCCAAGTGTAGCTTGTCATGCCTGGAGGTTAGTAAGGATGGGAGCACCATAAAGAAGTGTGGGGAGGAGATAAGTAGTGGCAGGTGTAGCTTGTCATGCCTGGAGGTTAGTAAGGATGGGAGCACCATAAAGAAGTGTGGGGAGGAGATAAGTAGTGGCAGGTGTAGCTTGTCATGCCTGGAGGTTAGTAAGGATGGGAGCATCATAAAGAAGTGTGGGGAGGAGATACGTAGTACCAAGTGCAGCTTGTCATGCCTGGAGGTTAGTAAGGATGGGAGCACCATAAAGAAGTGTGGGGAGGAGATAAGTAGTGGCAGGTGTAGCTTGTCATGCCTGGAGGTTAGTAAGGATGGGAGCACCATAAAGAAGTGTGGGGAGGAGATAAGTAGTGACAAGTGTAGCTTGTCACACCTGGAGGTTAGCAAGGATGGGAGCACCATAAAAAAGTGTGGGGATGAGATAAGTAGTGCCAAGTGTAGCTTGTCATGCCTGGAGGTTAGCAAGGATGGGAGCACCATAAAGAAGTGTGGGGAGGAGATAAGTAGTGCCAAGTGTAGCTTGTCATGCCTGGAGGTTAGTAAGGATGGGAGCACCATAAAGAAGTGTGGGGAGGAGATAAGTAGTGCCAAGTGTAGCTTGTCATGCCTGGAGGTTAGTAAGGATGGGCGCACCATAAAGAAGTGTGGGGAGGAGATAAGTAGTGCCAAGTGTAGCTTGTCATGCCTGGAGGTTAGCAAGGATGGGCGCACCATAAAGAAGTGTGGGGAGGAGATAAGTAGTACCAAGTGTAGCTTGTCATGCCTGGAGGTTAGTAAGGATGGGAGCACCATAAAGAAGTGTGGGGAGGAGATAAGTAGTGGCAGGTGTAGTTTTAGTTGAGTTGGTGAGAAAGGTTTTGGCTCTGTAAAGCATCCCTAGTTATTTATGAGGTTTTTTTTCATATGTAATTTTGTATACCCAAGTCGAATTTAAAATTATTATCCACTATCATCCCTAATAATTTGCTATGAAAAGTGACTTCAATGGCTGCATTATCAAGAGAGAGGACTTTAAATTTTGTTTTATCATGAGAGAGGGATTTGGGGCAAAAGTATTAGTTTGTTTTTTTGGGGGTTTGAGCATGATAACTGAGTTACAATGCTACATTTTAGTGACTGTTAAAGTATGCCATGTTGTCAGATGTGCAAACGAGTGTAGAGTAATCTGGGTACCATATTAAGGAGGCCTGCTGTGTGGATGTGTGGGATCCAAGCATAAAGTCCTGTGGACACTGGTGGTGACTGGGAGGTATGGAGAGAGGATGGAGTGCCATTTTACTGACCGATACTTATTGGAGAGGCAGCTTTTGAACCATAGAAAAGTGGGTTAAGAGAGATCTAGTGAGGACATTTGAAATAGACATTTTCTGTGACAAACTGCCTTAAAAGCTTTAGACAAGTCTAGAAATAAGAAGGAGACTAGTTTGCCATTATCTGTAGCTTTACTGGACAGTATCTATATAGATTAGAAGTGCAGTGTTACTACTATCGGAAGGGTGGAAGCCGTGTTGTGTGGGAGGTAGGGGTTCTTCCTGCAGGAGATAGTTTACCAATTGTTTTTGAACACATTTTTCAAGTATTTTGGAGTGGGGGATAAAATTGCTATAGGTCTAAAGTTAGTAATGTCTATTGAATTTCCTGCTTTGTACAAAGGGATCATGTGTGACTTTTTTCCAGAGAGAGAGGGAACGTGGAATTTCTGGATTGACCTATTTGGAGAGATTGAGACAGGATAGGTAACACTATTGGCTGCTATTTTAAGATACTCACTTGGAAGGTCAACAGTTGAAGTACAGCATAGTTTAACTTTGTTTAAGAGTAATTTTATATACAATGTGTGTGCAGGTTTGAAGGTGAAAGTGGATATGGTGATACATGGCTGTTGGGCAGGGTTGGGATTAGATGCTGGGGAATCCTTGATTAGAGATGCTATACTATCTATGAAATAAGAGTTGAATTGTATTGCAGTTTTGAGTGGTGAGGTGTTCGGAGAGGGATTAGGGTTTTTTTTTTTGGCTGGAATGCATGATTTTTTAATGGCTGTCCAGAATTTTTAAGGATGTGTTTACTATTGTTTTGAAAGTTATTATAGTATTTTTTTTGTCTTCATTTATTATGTTTTTAGTATTCAAGATATTGTGGTGTTTTATATGTTTGCCATTCCTTCCATGCTTTTTCTCTATCCTGCGTTAGCATCCTATTCTTTTTGGGTAGCTGAATTGCATTACTTGTGTTTTGTCTCTTCCTTCTAGGAGTATTAAGGCTGTTCAGGATATTTAGGAAAGTTGTATTGAATTCATTTGCGACATCATCTAAGGGGAGGATTTTTAGAATGTTCCAGTTAATAGATGATAGGGTAGCAATGAACATTTCTGGGTTAAACTTGGATAGATTGGCTGTTGTTTTATAAACATGCTATTTAAGTATATGTGTGAGATGTCTGGTTGTATAGTTTGGGAGATGGTTACTGACAGAGTCTGACACTGTACTATTGACATTATAATTAGGGATGCAGGCACCTTTGTGGATGACTTACTTTGTTCTAACATCATGTCACCACTGCAGTTAGAAGACCCTTCTGCTGGGATCCATTAATAATCAAGGGCATCGCATTCAGATTTCAGGAAGCCTGACACCCACTTCATTCAGCTCTTAACTACCCCATCATTGTCTATATGTATGTTTTAGCAAAATATATTACTCAGCTTTAGAGGCCCCAGACATTCTTAATAAAAAAATCAGGGACCTCAGTTCCCTCAATTATCCATACCATTTACATGCAACCTTCCTGTATTCTGTCTCCTGTAGACTCCACTATGGCGATCTGTGTGTTTCACTTGTCATGTAATGAAAGCCTTGGTAGCCCATGATCTTCTGTGTCTTCACAGACCGAATGGCTATTTTAACATCCATACAAAAGATTTCAGCAAATCAATCGGGCAGTTTATCTCAGCAAATAAACTACCTCGATTATTAAGCAAAGTAGCATCCTTGTTATGTTCAAGAAACCCTGCACAGTTGGATGTGGATTTACAAATAATCTCTGGCATATTAGGTGTATCCTTCTCTGAAGAAGGAGGCTGCACTTGTTATAGAGTGTTCTAGTCAGGCTAATAATGATCTAAAGACCGGCTGCCTAAGCCATAGTTGAGTCACCAAATGATGTGGACATCCTACAGAAGGGCCTCACTGAGACAGATGCCTGGTGTCAGAGGCATGGCTTCAAGCTCAATGCCAAAAAGTGCATTGTCATCCCCTTTGGTAAAAACTCTGTACCCATGAACTACCAAATAAACGACAGTCTACTTAATGCTGAATATGTGATAAGAGACCTTGAGACCCAGGTGGACAGTAGTCTCTGCTTTGATAATCACATCACCACAGTAGTCAGGAAATCCTTCTATGTGGCATAACTCATCACAAAAGGGTTCTCATACAGGAAAAAAGAGGTCATTGTTCCCCTCTACTGGGCACTCATTACACCCATTATAGAGTACACCACCCTTTTTGGAATGTACCTCACAAGACATCTGCAGCAGCTGGAAAGGCCACAGAAGTACCTCACAAAGAGGATTACCGGCCCCAAACAGATGCCCTGCACTGACTGTCTCAAAAAACTCCAGCTTTACTCCATAGCATATCGCCTACTCTGAGGTGATCTTTCCCTAACATATAAAGCTATGTCAAACCCAGAGCTGTTGGACATGCTACACATAAAGGAATCCTAATCCCGCCAAGCTACATGCTCTAGGGACCTAAACATTGTCACCACAATAAACAGGACATGCTGGAGGGATATATTCCTGTCCCAGAGACTTCCTATACTCTGGAACAAGCTACCCATCTATGTCAAGCAAAGTTCTTCATTAGCACTCTTCAAGAAAAATCTTGATGAGTGGATGGGAAATAGGAAATACACCCTGGGGATCACTTCTGTGGCTCTGCTCGACAGGGGCACAGGAAATTAACTTATTTGGGTGGCGTAAGCCAGGGAACCTTGTTGGCTAGGCTTACTTAGGCCCTTGGGCCAATAGCCTAGTACCTACCTATGACTCTAAGAACTTATGAACCTACTTGTCGAGCTATGAACTTATTAGATGAGCCTGTTATAGCAGGATACTCCAAGCTGTATTGAGACTGAAGGACCAAGAATCCTGTTTTCATTTAATACTTTAAGTGATTCTTTGGCTTGTTTGTCAAAAACAAAAACATTTGCTTTTCTTTTGTTAAGTAATAATCTGATATGTAGCAACCAGTTATGAAGGACATTGAAATGGTTTTGGAGATCTGCCATTAGAGTTTGTAGGCTGCTTGCATTGTGCAGTAGACAGATGAGCTGTTACCAAACTGTGTGATATATGTATCTTGTGTTTGTTGGTTTTTATTGTTGACAAACAAAGAGACAGACTCGGGGGCATGAGGAAGCCTGATTTATCTCTGCCATGAACAACATTGTTCAACCTCAGCCTCCACATGCTTTATACCAAGCGAATGGAGGACAGTGATGGTCATACCTCTGCACAAGGGAGGGCCCTCCTCTTACCCTGGTAATTACCCACCCATAAGTTTGACAAGCCTCATATAATGCTATGGAAAAAAATCATCATGGAATTAATCATTAAGGACATAGGGAACCTCTAAGCAGTGGACACACCCCAGTTGTGGTCCTTAAAAGGCTACTCTTGCTTACTTAATGTAGTGGACTTCTTCAAAAAGGTCACCAAGGCAATGGACAAAGGCAAGATGGCGTGCACCACCGACCTGGTTTATGGACAAAGGCAAGATGGCGTGCACCACCGACCTGGTTTATGGACAAAGGCAAGATGGCGTGCACCACCGACCTGGTTTATGGACAAAGGCAAGATGGCGTGCACCACCTACCTGGTTTATGGACAAAGGCACGATGGCGTGCACCACCTACCTGGTTTATGGACAAAGGCAAGATGGCGTGCACCACCTACCTGGTTTATGGACAAAGGCACGATGGCGTGCACCACCTACCTGGTTTATGGACAAAGGCACGATGGCGTGCACCACCGACCTGGTTTCAACTTGACTGACTGACTTAATAAGCTCTATTTAGTACTTTTATTTGTTACATGAGTAAGCAGGTGCTCTACAGACCTTCCTCAGCCCCAACATGGAGTACATACAATGTACATATGGACAGTTTAGTGTGGACAATCCACCAGTATGCTTTGGGCAGGAAACCAGGACATTCAGAGAAGCCCCACAGATTTTGTGAAGAACTTGAAAACTCCACAAAAGCAGAGAATATAGGTTATAGCTGAACTACAAATCCTGGACCTTTGAGGTAGAGGTCTTATCACTGAACCCCTATGCTGTCCAGTGTCATGACTGGGCATGAATTCATTCTGAGTAAGTTAAGAGGTTGCTGCTAGTGAGAAATTTCATTGCTTGGATTGTGTTGGTATTTACAGTACCTTAACCAGTATGCTCAACATACTTTAAAGCCTGCAAAGAAAAAAAAAGATACTATAAAACCTACAGTTCTTGACTTTTGTTTTGAAGTCTGGATTTTTTTTCTTTTGTACTTCCAGATCATAAGATCATATAATCATAACAGGTTACTAGGCTAATAGCCCCAGGGCCCTTACTAGCCTAGCCAAGTTCAACCCATTTCCTAAGGGCGTCTGGTCCAGGCAGACACTAAATACAGCACCTATTGCCCCTGTCCAACAGGGACACAGGTGGAACCCCCAGGGTGAATTTCCAGTTAACCATCCAATTGTCCAAATTGCACTTAAATAGGGCCAATGAGGGCTTTGTTTAACATGAATAGGAAGCTTGTTCCAAAGGTGGGGCAACCTCTGTGAGACACACCTGTCTGTCCAGCAAGTTCTGTTGGTGTCACATACCAGGTTAAGGTCCTTTGAGCCAGTGATTCGTGTGCCATTTGACTTGCAAATGTACAGCATTTCCACTAAAACTGTGTCAGAGATTGCTCTATGTGCAGGGCACAGATCACCTCTGAGCAGTCTGTATGACACAGAGTAAAGTGATAATGATTTCAGTCTGTCTGCATAAGACAGATTTTGAAGACCCTGAATTTTCTTTGTAAGGATCCATTGTAGTCTCTCCAATTGTTGCAGGTGTTTGGAACTCTATTATTGACCTGATGAGGGAAGAGTACAGGGACAGGGGGGTATAACCTCTTTTTTTCTGGAGACAATGCCTTTACTTATGAGATGAGCAATATAAAATGCCCTTCTTACCACTGTGGAGACATGGTGATTGAAGTTGCGGTTGCTGTCAACCTGCGTGCCCAGATTTCTCACCACTGACTGTGTGCATAGGGTCTTGCTATTGATGTGGTAATTTGCAGGAACATCACCCTTGCTGAAGGGGGTGATAATGCATCTTTTTGCATTAAGTTTAAGATCATGACTTTGGCACCAGTCATTAGTCTGTGTAAGACCTTCTTGCAGGATGTTGACATCGCTAGGTGTTTCAATGATTGCTTGCAGTTTGCCATCATCAGAAAATTTTTTCAGCCACAGTCCTTTTGTTTTAGCCTGTACTTTGGAGAAGTAGATTCCAGACAATAGGGGACCCAGAAATTATCTCTGTGGGATACCACTGGTTAATGGTCTGCTGGAGGAGGTGGAGTCCCCTATTTTGACTGTATGAGTTCTATCAGTGAGCCAGTTTGCAACCCACCTGACAATACATGGGTTGATACCCAGCTGGGTGAGTTTAGCAGTGATGCCTGAGTGGGGGATTGTTTCAAAGACCATGGCTAAGTCTAGGTAGGCCGTATGCATACATGCGCCCTCATCTAGGGCTTTGGTGACTATCTCAAAGAAATCCACCAAGTTTAACAGGCATGATGTCTCCTTGACAAAGCCAGACTGGGTGGGGTTGAGCATTTGGAGGTATCCTGTATCTTTCTTAATAAGGTCCATGATGATTTGTTTTGTGGTCGTGCAGATAAGGCTGATCAGGCTAATGGGTCTATAGTTCCCAGGGTCTGTGGATGCACCCCCTTTGTGCAAAGGGATGACTGTAGTTGTTTTCCATTCTGCTGGCTGTGATTGAAAAGTGTGCCCAGTGGTGACATTAATTCCTATTTTAACTCATGTAAAACACAGCTTGGGATGTTATCTGGTCCCACAGAGGTTGCGTTTTTGGCCTTGGAGAGAGTGTTTAAGACTTGCTCCTCAGAGATACTAGGTGGGGGACAGGTGGTAGGGATGCTTTAGGCTATATGTGGCAGGGACAGGGGAGTGATGTTTCTACTGAACCTGTCAGCCAGCAGGTTTGCTATATCCAAAGGTTCTGTATATGTAATACCATTAACTACATGTTTGGAGCAAATCTGGGCCTTATCTTTGATGTTACAGATGTAACTAAAGAACGCCGTGTGGTTATCTTTAGTTAGGGAAGCTAATTTGGATTTGTAGTCAGCTTTGGAGGATTTCACTAGGAGTCTTATTTACTTGTTTAAGTTGAAGAAGGGGGTATCCAGTTTTGAGAATGTTCTTTCCTGCTGTTAGACAGCAACTTCTTTCTCCTGTTGTACAGCCTATTAATGGCAGTTGTCCACCAGGCAAGTTTGTTTTTCCTTGAAGGTCTTGCTTTGGTTCTATCAGGTATGGAGGAGTCAATACAATTGTACAGGTGTTCATATAAAGCACTGGTGTATAACTCAGCACAGGTGTCTTTCCATCGGTGAGGGGAGGGGCTATTAAGCTATTTATACTATCATGTAAGAGGCTGTAATTGGTCTTGGAGAAGTTTTTTAGCCTAGTTGTTGCTAAAAGGGGGGGGGGGTCTTGTGTTATAGTTACTTCTAGCAAGACTGATTTGTGGTCATATCTCACCAGGGATGGCCACACACTGGGGGTGGTGCAGTGGTCCCCCATTTTGATGAGCTCCAGATCCAGGATGTTTGAGCCCCATCAACCAGCTGGTTCAGGGCATTGGAGTTAACAAAGTCCAGGAACCTTTGGACAAATCAGTTAGAACACATATAATTTACCCAGTCAATGGACGGGTAATTAAAGTCACCCAAAAGCAAAGTGTTTGGTTGTATCTTGATTGACTCAAGTAGATCCAAGTAGGCTGAGTGGATGTCCTGATTCATGGAGGGGGTCCTATAGCTGGCAATGACCTGAAGAGAGATCTTACCTACAGTCAATTGCACCTAAAGTAATTCAAGAGAATCGTGCTGTTTAACCAATTTAGAGGTGTTCTTATCTTTAATGAATATTGATACACCACCTCCTTTAGTTCTCATACTTTCAGTTTGTGGTCTGAACGTGTGGAAGGAAATGTAACCTGGTATAGCTGGGGCTCTCCGCAGCCTTAAACCAGGTCTCAGTGATTACACAAATGTCAGCATCTTTCAAGGTGAGGACTGCTTCCATTGAGTGCAGTAAAGTTTCTGGTTTAGACTCCCAGCATTTAGCAGCATAAACTTGAGGTTGTTTTTAGAGGGTATTTTTACATCAGGAATTTTGCTCTTGTGACACTGCCTAAAAAAGGTACTATAGGGTTGGCAAGAGCCTTGACCAGTAACCGAAATCTCAGGGGTGACAGATGAAGACCATCTCTGGCAAAGCATCAAGGTCTGTTGACCATGTCATCCCAGGCTGACAGATACTGGAGTCCATTTGAATGACACCAGAAACCAAGCCAACTGTTGAAGCCAATCATTTTATGTTTGTATTGAGGTGTCATCCTAGGTGAAGGTGAAGTGCTGCTTAAGGCTAGGGGCATACCTGCCTGAGACACATAATCAGAGAGGTCAGTCATGTCTCTCTTCATACAGTCCAGTGAGGTACATTTCAAGTTGTTCACACCAACATGGACTATGATGGAGTCATAACAGTGCCTGTTGTTGAGACACTTGAATGCGTGTTTGATGTGATGGATCCTGGCACCTGATAGACAGCTGACCGTGACTTTTGCTTTATCCAGCCTGGCGAGAGGGACATCTATGTGTCTCACAATTGAGTCGCCTATGACTAAGATGTTTGTTTTTGTGTTACGCCTTAGGGGCTTGGCTGGTGAGACACTGGTGTGTGATATATTATGTATACTATGTTCTGCAGGGGATGTATTATGTGACACATGCTTGTGTTTGTGTTTGGGAGGTCTCTGATGTTTAGGTAAGCTTCTTGTAAGGACCTCCACATATGTAGGTTTATGTGTTGTTGGTTTGGTAGGTACAGGAGGTGAGGTGTGCATGCTGACAACCTGCTTACTATCAAATGAACTGACAAGTGAGTGAGAGAGCCTGGATTGTAGGTTCTTGATATCTCAGTTACAAGTCATTCTTGTTAAAGTCTTGATATTTCCTTTTTCCATTTTTTTACTGGGGTAAGAGAACTGGACATTATAAATCCTCTTCATCCACAGCTGGGCCAAAGCTATATATATATATATATATATATATATATATATATATATATATATATATATATATATATATATATATATATATACATACATATAATGTATATGGAGACTTTAGAGTAGCCAGGCAACCAGCATGTTTTGGGAGGTGGGAATAAAATCAGATTACTTAGAAGAACCCCATGTAGGCATAAGAACATACAAACTGCATGCAGTGACCAGAGACCAAGAATGAATCTGGATCCCTAGAGCTATTACTCAGAAATCTTAAATACTGAGACATTGTGCTGCCTCATTTGCTTTGCTTATGTAGACAAGCATGGCATTTTAGGGAGACATTTTGTTTAATAATACTGGTGATAGGTTGTCCTTATGGGCAAGGACATGACCTTTGACTTTTGATAGTATGCTGATTAGAGTAGGTTGGAACCTACTTTGTAATAAAGCACATTGCTGGAAGACCATTTTGGTCAGTATAATTAAAAGTGCCAGAAGAATTTGTAGATTCTGGGGTCTTAGCAAGATTATCAAAGTCAAAACATGACCAGTAAGAAAATGGAGGATTTGGATACAATACCGGAAAAGTGTAGTGTCCCGGAAATCACAGATTCACAAGTGAAAATAGCCCTTTCAAAAGCCAAAAACACAGCGTCAATCTTGCATGAACTACAGAACGAACTAACCCCCCACCTAAACATGCTGTTCAACCTCAGCCTCTCCACAGGCTACGTGTCCATAGAATGGAGCACAGCAACAGTTATTCCACTCCACAAAGGAGGGGCCACAACTGACCCTGCTAACTATTGCTGCATAAGCCTGACTAGCCTAGTCTGCAAGGCTATGGAGCGCATCATCATGGAACTCATTAACAAAGACATTGGGAACCTCCAAACACTTGACCCGACCCAGTTCGGCTTTGTTAAGGGCAGATCATGCCTACTAAACCTGGCTGGCTTCTTCGAGACAGTCACCAAGGCCATAGATGAGGGAAAGGCTGTTCACACAGCCTATGTTGATCTTGCCAAGGCTTTTGACATCATTCCCTACTTGGGTATTACAGAAAAACTCACCAGCCTGAACATAAACCCCTACGTCACGAGATGGGTTGCCAACTGGCTTACAGACAGAACTCACACGGTAAGAATAGCAGGCTCCAGGTCCGACTCTAAACCAGTCACAAGTGGTGTCCCACAAGGCGTGGTCCTGGGAACCCTACTGTTCGGCATATACTTCTCAGAAGTACAGGCAAACACAGGAGGACTATGGTTAACCAAGTTTGCCGATGACTGCAACCTGGGAGCCATGATTGACTCTCTGGCTGACACAGACATCCTCCAAAAGGGATTTACTGAGACGGACACCTGGTGTCAAAGTCATGGCCTCAAGCTAAATGCCAAAAAATGTATAGTCATCCTGTTTGGGAAAAACAAAACATCCACAAATTACCGCATAGGTGGCAGCCCCCTTAATACAGAAGAGGTAATAAGTGATATGGGGACCCAGGTAGATAGTAATCTCTCCTTTGACAATCATATTGCCAAAGTAGTTAGGAAATCCTTCTATGTGGCCCATCTAATTGCTAAAGGGTTTGCATCTAGAAATAAAGAGGTTATAGTGCCCCTCTACTTATCACTCATCAGACCCATCATAGAGTACAATGCCCCATTTGGGATGTACCTCACAAGACACTTTCAACAGCTGGAAAGACCACAAAAGCACCTCACCAAGAGGATTACTCTCCTCAAACATATGTTCTATGCAGTCCGACTGAAAAAACTCTGGCTGTACTCAATGGCATATCGCTTACTCAGAGGTGATCTCTGCCTGACTTACAAAGCCATGTCCAACTCAGAATTGATGGACATGCTCCACCTAAAGAAATCCAAGCCACTGTGAGCCATGCACTCTAGTGAGCTAAACCTCGCCACAACAATAAATAGAACATGCTGGAGGGATAGATTCCTGTCACAGACTCCCCATGCTTTGCAACAAAATTCCAAATTACATCAGGCAGAGCCCCTCACTAACACTCTTCAAGAGAAGCCTTGAAGAGTGGATGGGTAACAGAAAATACACCCCTGGGATCACTTCATTGGCTCTGCTTGACAGAGGCTCAGTTAATTAATTAATGGGGCAGAGAAAGCCGACACACTCTGGTTAGGCTTGTAAATGCCCTCGGGCAGATAGCCTAGTACCTACCTATGAACCTATGGGGCACAGCAAAGTTATTAAACTAAGTAGGGGAACAAGTAAGTCAAAGGTCTCATAGAATGTTTAATAGGTTTAGAAAGCCTTAGCAGAAATAGCACAAACAACAGACCCCATACAGGTTAAAAGCTATGATTCCGCCCTCCCTTCCAAAAAATCCTAAAAACAAAGTTAATTTATTTATATATTTATAATTTAGCTGTATATGACTATCAAGCATCCCTCTCAGCCACTCTGTAGGCACATTCTACTATTTTAGGGCTAAACCCTAATGGTCCTTTAGCTCCTCTCACAGAGTAACAGTCAGGTGCTGACAGGGTTTGCCTACCTTCTGTCAAGATGGTTTCTGAAAGATATGTTAGGGAACATGTTAATAAAAAAAACATTGAACAAAACAAACAAAAAAAACAAAACTGGAAAAAATGTTTTTGCAGGGCATCAACCACCCCCTTGCATCCTTCATGTGGGGACTTGGCCCCTACAAATGTTATATACCAACTCCATGATCACACCTCATTGGAGAAAAGGGTATCAACCCTGCAAACGTGCACTGCTGGCTTGCATTATTCAATACACTGCAATACAACATGCCACAACGTTGAATTTTCAAAATGGAGAACAGAGACCCAAGAGGCATTAACAAAGTATATGTATGCCATGCTGTCAGTGATGTGGACTTCCATTGTAGGGAGTCAAATTTTTTTTTTATTGCATGTGTATATACCCAAGCCGTATGAACGTATATGATGACTATGTATTTCCATGCATGCATCTGCTGTATGTCCCCAAGTCGTATGGACGTATATGATGACTATGTATTTCCATGCATGCATCTGCTAAGTCACAGCACCAAGCTCAATGTAGCCACGTGCAGCTGTCATAGTCTTCTCAGTGGACAAGTGTGGCCCCCTCACCCTGAAGTGAGTGAGCCACTGGCTGCTGATTAACTTCCACTCTGTCAAATCGGCCAGCGTCTAGACTGCAAGTTAAACCCACAGCTTTTATGAAGTCAAATTCAAGGCTTCCTCTTTCTAAGTCATAGAGCTGGCAAAATCAAAGCAGGTCTAAAGGACTCAGCGAGCTCCCACCCAGTACTTACAAATTCAAGGGCTACAACAGTATTAATCCTCTGAGGATTAAATGAGTTAGCACTGGCAGAATCTTGGCACATTTTGTGAATTAATGGCTGCCACTCAACGTAACTGAATTTGGCCTGTGTGCTTGCAGTCTGCATCGTAGATCCCAACCTTCCCTCTCCGGAATGTGGAACTAATGGGCAGATTTGGATCAGCGCCTTTTATAATGAGGAACAAATTACTCAAATGTGGAACACTTGCTAAAACCTTCACCTACAAAGGCCACAGGATAATTAAAATGAGTTAGTTTATACTTGTAAAATGTTCTTTTGGTGAATTAGTAAGATTATTTACCATGGATATTGGTTAAAAATATTCTTAACAATGAATGAGCAACAGACCTTTTCAATGTGCAACAATGCAGAAGATAGACTTTTGAGACTCAAAATAAGGAATACTGTTCATAATGAGGTACAACTGATTGGCATGATTTGCATTTATTTGTATCATTATAGTTAGTGATGTATTTGCATTTTAAGAGACATCCACTGGTAACCTTTTCAATGAGTAACTCTAGCATGGATTGCAGTGTTTTGTTTCTTTGACAAACAGAAACAGTAAAATCTTATAAGATAACATGCTGTGGTTGGGAGCCACATTTAGAAAGTGCTTCTCTGTCTAAAGCCAGCTATTAATACGATAGGTGGTCTCTACAGACTGCGGTGTAATGGGTAGGGGCACAAAACAGTGGGGTACAGAGATGATGTAATACCTTTTGTTGTACCAACATATGTTTTACAATTACTGTAGCTTTCAGGCTAAGAAGAGTCCTTAACTGGGAGTTATTAAGTTACTGATGTTAGATACACTGCTTTAATATCTGCTTTGCCTAGAAAGGGAAGTTCTACATTTCATTTCTCATTGGCAAAAAAGACCCTTGAAAAATGTCAGCTTGAGAAAAAAATGTGTAAAGTTTAGTATGACAACTATACCTTGGAAAAAGCTGTGTGTGTGCGTTTGTTTTTGTGTGTGTGTGTGTGTGTGTGTGTGTGTGTGTGTGTGCGCGTGCGCGCATGTGCGTGTGCATGTGTGTGCGTGTCTGCATATGCGTGTGTGTGTTTGTGTGCGTGTGTGTGTTCAGGAACGACCTTAGGTCAACTGGTGCCCTAGGTGAAAGGGCTCCATGGCGCACCCTCCCACACCACCTGGTGCTCCATCCTGGTCTACCTACATCAAATAAATACTGGAAAAGCGCCCCTGCTAGAGAGGTACCCTAGGTGGCTGCCTAGTTCGCCTATGCCTAAGGACGGCTATGTGTGTGTGTGTGTATGTGTGTGTGTGTGTGTGTGTGTGTGTGTGTGTGTGTGTGTGTGTGTGTGTGTGTGTGTGTGTGTGTGTGTGTGTGTGTATGTGTGTAGGCCTGAAACTTTGGAAGATCAGGTTACCTCCCTGCATGATACATTAGAGTGAGTATTCATTTTACAGGAAAGAAAACAGCTCAAGATGACTAACTACTCTGACACTTAATGGAAAATAAATAACAATAAAAAGACGTGCATGAAAATTACTACTTAAATCCAAAGAAGGAAAGCAACATGTTACCGCTACTAAGTGCTAGTCTGTCAACACAAATTTTTGTGAGACATGTTTGTGACATGTTTTGGTTAAAAGGAAATGTAATAATTGCTGTAATGTCCAGTTCATTGTGATATATTATAAAAAAACAGGGGCTATGAAGAGACTAAGGTAATAGCTTAAAATGTATGGATGTTGTGTGCAGCAGCATGCTACATAGGCTATGATTTAGCTCGCTGAAGGATGGAGACAGAGAGTAAGAGAGAGAGAATTTTTCTCACATTGCCAGGTACTTTGGATAGTCTGAACATTAAACATAACCCCACTGGTCCTTCATTGGGAATTGCATCTAATCAAATTTTAGGGAAGAATTCAACCTGAGTCTTTCTAAAAATGCTAGATGCACTTGATCTGAATGAAAAAGGGGTCAGCAGGAAATACAGTACATGTTAAGGTGGCCTTCAGTGACATCTGCTGAGAATGACATCCAAGAAGTCCTTTGCCATTAATCTGTACTACGTTTCAGCAAAGGTATTGCTCAATGGAAAAGCACAACATGCTCCCACACAAGCCTGAACCTGTAGTCCTCATCTGGTACTTACCAGGCATGTAACGTGTGTTACTAATGTTTTGTTTCTGTTACAGAAGCTGTTCCTTGTAAATAAATTACACATCACTGTTACACAAGATGTTTCTAATACTTAATTCACTGAACGTTCCCATCCCTGCCTGCTTACATACCTCACACCTGTGTTGCCTTTGGTGGGAGGGTGGCCTAATGGTTAAGGTGTTTGTCTTACAAACACAAGGTGCAGGGTTTGAGTCTCACAAGGGATAATTGGCTAGGCTTAAAATGGCTCGCAAGGGCAGTTAGCTTAGTACTAATCTATGAATCTATGAATCTATGAATCTTTGTGAGTTGATGGCATTGTATCATGACACACTTCAAACTCACTGTACACACCAAGTTCTACAGGAAATATCTGGAAAGTTGCTAGATTAACAAGATTTGTGTTAGCATGCATCTCCTGAACGGTATTAAGACCGAAACTCAAATGTATGTCATTATTTAGTGATTTCAATCCATAGTGATTTGCTAGTAAACCACATATGTTATGAGAAACAGACCAAAAATATGAGGCAAAAACCTGGACATTCTGAAAAAATCTGTACAATTGAAAGGTATGTGTTTAATCTTTGTGTCTTGCATTTCTGGGCTGTGATGTGATTGTGGTGAATGCACAACTCAGTGAGTCAGAACTCAATAACTCTGAAGCATCAGTTTGTGGCATCATCACACTTTACTACCAGCAGTCTTACTAAGACAACATCCAGAAAGTAACAGTAACAAAAATTAGCATATAAAGGCACGGCAACCTGCAAATGAAGGTAGTAATGAGCGATGTATGAAGGTGGGAACAATTAACGTATAAAGGCAGGGTAACCTGCATAAGAATGTAGTAATGAGCGATGTATGAAGGTGGGAACAATTAACGTATAACGGCATGGTAACCTGCATAAGAATGTAGTAATGAGCGATGTATGAAGGTGGGAACAATTAACGTATAAAGGCAGGGTAACCTGCATAAGAATGTAGCAATGAGCGATGTATGAAGGTGGGAACAATTAACGTATAAAGGCAGGGTAACCTGCATAAGAATGTAGCAATGAGCGATGTATGAAGGTGGGAACAATTAACGTATAAAGGCAGGGTAACCTGCATAAGAATGTAGTAATGAGCGATGTATGAAGGTGGGAACAATTAGCATATAAAGGCAGGGTAACCTGCATAAGAATGTAGTAATGAGCGATGTATGAAGGTGGGAACAATTAACGTATAAAGGCAGGGTAACCTGCATAAGAATGTAGTAATGAGCGATGTATGAAGGTGGGAACAATTAACGTATAACGGCATGGTAACCTGCATAAGAATGTAGTAATGAGCGATGTATGAAGGTGGGAACAATTAACGTATAAAGGCAGGGTAACCTGCATAAGAATGTAGCAATGAGCGATGTATGAAGGTGGGAACAATTAACGTATAAAGGCAGGGTAACCTGCATAAGAATGTAGCAATGAGCGATGTATGAAGGTGGGAACAATTAACGTATAAAGGCAGGGTAACCTGCATAAGAATGTAGTAATGAGCGATGTATGAAGGTGGGAACAATTAGCATATAAAGGCAGGGTAACCTGCATAAGAATGTAGTAATGAGCAATGTATGAAGGTGGGAACAATTAACGTATAAAGGCATGGTAACCTGCATAAGAATGTAGTAATGAGCGATGTATGAAGGTGGGAACAATTAACGTATAAAGGCAGGGTAACCTGCATAAGAATGTAGTAATGAGCGATGTATGAAGGTGGGAACAATTAACGTATAAAGGCAGGGTAACCTGCATAAGAATGTAGTAATGAGCAATGTATGAAGGTGGGAACAATTAACGTATAAAGGCATGGTAACCTGCATAAGAATGTAGTAATGAGCGATGTATGAAGGTAGGAACAATTAACGTATAAAGGCAGGGTAACCTGCATAAGAATGTAGTAATGAACAATGTATGAAGGTGGGAACAATTAACGTATAAAGGCAGGGTAACCTGCATAAGAATGTAGTAATGAGCGATGTATGAAGGTGGAAACAATTAACGTATAAAGGCAGGGTAACCTGCATAAGAATGTAGTAATGAACAATGTATGAAGGTGGGAACAATTAACATATAAAGGCAGGGTAACCTGCATAAGAATGTAGCAATGAGCGATGTATGAAGGTGGAAACAATTAACGTATAAAGGCATGGTAACCTGCATAAGAAGGTAGTAATGAACAATGTATGAAGGTGGGAACAATTAACGTATAAAGGCAGGGTAACCTGCATAAGAATGTAGTAATGAGCGATGTATGAAGGTGGAAACAATTAACGTATAAAGGCAGGGTAACCTGCATAAGAATGTAGCAATGAGCGATGTATGAAGGTGGGAACAATTAACATATGAAGGCATGGTAACCTGCATAAGAATGTAGTAATGAACAATGTATGAAGGTGGGAACAATTAACGTATAAAGGCAGGGTAACCTGCATAAGAATGTAGCAATGAGCGATGTATGAAGGTGGGAACAATTAACGTATAAAGGCAGGGTAACCTGCATAAGAATGTAGCAATGAGCGATGTATGAAGGTGGGAACAATTAACGTATAAAGGCAGGGTAACCTGCATAAGAATGTAGTAATGAACAATGTATGAAGGTGGGAAACAATTAACATATAAAGGCAGGGTAACCTGCATAAGAATGTAGCAATGAGCGATGTATGAAGGTGGGAACAATTAACGTATAAAGGCAGGGTAACCTGCATAAGAATGTAGCAATGAGCGATGTATGAAGGTGGGAACAATTAACGTATAAAGGCAGGGTAACCTGCATAAGAATGTAGTAATGAGCGATGTATGAAGGTGGGAACAATTAACGTATAAAGGCAGGGTAACCTGCATAAGAATGTAGTAATGAGCGATGTATGAAGGTGGGAGCAATTAATGTATAAAGGCAGGGTAACCTGCATAAGAATGTAGTAATGAGCGATGTATGAAGGTGGGAACAATTAGCATATAAAGGCAGGGTAACCTGCATAAGAATGTAGTAATGAGCAATGTATGAAGGTGGGAACAATTAACGAATAAAGGCAGGGTAACCTGCATAAGAATGTAGTAATGAGCGATGTATGAAGGTGGGAACAATTAACGTATAAAGGCATGGTAACCTGCATAAGAATGTAGTAATGAGCAATGTATGAAGGTGGGAACATATAACGTATAAAAGCAGGGTAACCTGCATAAGAATGTAGTAATGAGCGATGTATGAAGGTGGGAACAATTAACGTATAAAGGCAGGGTAACCTGCATAAGAATGTAACAATGAGCGATGTATGAAGGTGGGAACAATTAACGTATAAAGGCATGGTAACCTGCATAAGAATGTAGTAATGAGCAATGTATGAAGGTGGGAACATATAACGTATAAAAGCAGGGTAACCTGCATAAGAATGTAGTAATGAGCGATGTATGAAGGTGGGAACAATTAACGTATAAAGGCAGGGTAACCTGCATAAGAATGTAACAATGAGCAATGTATGAAGGTGGGAACAATTAATGTATAAAGGCAGGGTAACCTGCATAAGAATGTATTAATGAGCGATGTATGAAGGTGGGAACAATTAGCATATAAAGGCAGGGTAACCTGCATAAGAATGTAGTAATGAGCGATGTATGAAGGTGGGAACAATTAACGTATAAAGGCAGGGTAACCTGCATAAGAATGTAGCAATGAGCGATGTATGAAGGTGGGAACAATTAACATATAAAGGCATGGTAACCTGCATAAGAATGTAGCAATGAGCGATGTATGAAGGTGGGAACAATTAACGTATAAAGGCAGGGGAACCTGCATAAGAATGTAGTAATGAGCGATGTATGAAGGTGGGAACAATTAACGTATAAAGGCAGGGTAACCTGCATAAGAAGGTAGTAATGAGCGATGTATGAAGGTGGGAACAATTAACGTATAAAGGCAGGGTAACCTGCATAAGAAGGTAGTAATGAACAATGTATGAAGGTGGGAACAATTAACGAATAAAGGCAGGGTAACCTGCATAAGAAGGTAGTAATGAGCGATGTATGAAGGTGGGAACAATTAACGTATAAAGGCAGAGTAACCTGCATAAGAATGTAGTAATGAGCAATGTATGAAGGTGGGAACAATTAACGTATAAAGGCAGGGTAACCTGCATAAGAATGTAGTAATGAGCGATGTATGAAGGTGGGAACAATTAACGTATAAAGGCAGGGTAACCTGCATAAGAATGTAGTAATGAGCGATGTATGAAGGTGGGAACAATTAATGTATAAAGGCATGGTAACCTGCATAAGAATGTAGTAATGAGCAATGTATGAAGGTGGGAACAATTAACGTATAAAGGCAGGGTAACCTGCATAAGAAGGTAGTGATGAGCGATGTATGAAGGTGGGAACAATTAACGTATAAAGGCAGGGTAACCTGCATAAGAAGGTAGTAATGAGCGATGTATGAAGGTGGGAACAATTAACGTATAAAGGCAGGGTAACCTGCATAAGGATGTAGCAATGAGCGATGTATGAAGGTGGGAACAATTAACGTATAAAGGCAGGGTAACCTGCATAAGAATGTAGTAATGAGCGATGTATGAAGGTGGGAACAATTAACGTATAAAGGCAGGGTAACCTGCATAAGAAGGTAGTAATGAACAATGTATGAAGGTGGGAACAATTAACGAATAAAGGCAGGGTAACCTGCATAAGAATGTAGCAATGAGCGATGTATGAAGGTGGGAACAATTAGCATATAAAGGCAGGGTAACCTGCATAAGAATGTAGTAATGAGCGATGTATGAAGGTGGGAACAATTAACGTATAAAGGCATGGTAACCTGCATAAGAATGTAGTAATGAGCGATGTATGAAGGTGGGAACAATTAACGTATAAAGGCAGGGTAACCTGCATAAGAATGTAGTAATGAGTGATGTATGAAGGTGGGAACAATTAACGTATAAAGGCATGGTAACCTGCATAAGAATGTAGTCATGAGCGATGTATGAAGGTGGGAACAATTAACATATAAAGGCAGGGTAACCTGCATAAGAATGTAGTAATGAGCGATGTATGAAGGTGGGAACAATTAGCATATAAAGGCAGGGTAACCTGCATAAGAATGTAGTAATGAGCAATGTATGAAGGTGGGAACAATTAACGAATAAAGGCAGGGTAACCTGCATAAGAATGTAGTAATGAGCGATGTATGAAGGTGGGAACAATTAACGTATAAAGGCATGGTAACCTGCATAAGAATGTAGTAATGAGCAATGTATGAAGGTGGGAACATATAACGCAGCATAAAGCAGGGTAACCTGCATAAGAATGTAGTAATGAGCGATGTATGAAGGTGGGAACAATTAACGTATAAAGGCAGGGTAACCTGCATAAGAATGTAACAATGAGCGATGTATGAAGGTGGGAACAATTAACGTATAAAGGCATGGTAACCTGCATAAGAATGTAGTAATGAGCAATGTATGAAGGTGGGAACATATAACGTATAAAAGCAGGGTAACCTGCATAAGAATGTAGTAATGAGCGATGTATGAAGGTGGGAACAATTAACGTATAAAGGCAGGGTAACCTGCATAAGAATGTAGTAATGAGTGATGTATGAAGGTGGGAACAATTAACGTATAAAGGCATGGTAACCTGCATAAGAATGTAGTCATGAGCGATGTATGAAGGTGGGAACAATTAACGTATAAAGGCAGGGTAACCTGCATAAGAATGTAACAATGAGCGATGTATGAAGGTGGGAACAATTAACGTATAAAGGCATGGTAACCTGCATAAGAATGTAGTAATGAGCAATGTATGAAGGTGGGAACATATAACGTATAAAAGCAGGGTAACCTGCATAAGAATGTAGTAATGAGCGATGTATGAAGGTGGGAACAATTAACGTATAAAGGCAGGGGAACCTGCATAAGAATGTAACAATGAGCAATGTATGAAGGTGGGAACAATTAATGTATAAAGGCAGGGTAACCTGCATAAGAATGTAGCAATGAGCGATGTATGAAGGTGGGAACAATTAACATATAAAGGCATGGTAACCTGCATAAGAATGTAGCAATGAGCGATGTATGAAGGTGGGAACAATTAACGTATAAAGGCAGGGGAACCTGCATAAGAATGTAGTAATGAGCGATGTATGAAGGTGGGAACAATTAACGTATAAAGGCAGGGTAACCTGCATAAGAAGGTAGTAATGAGCGATGTATGAAGGTGGGAACAATTAACGTATAAAGGCAGGGTAACCTGCATAAGAAGGTAGTAATGAACAATGTATGAAGGTGGGAACAATTAACGAATAAAGGCAGGGTAACCTGCATAAGAAGGTAGTAATGAGCGATGTATGAAGGTGGGAACAATTAACGTATAAAGGCAGAGTAACCTGCATAAGAATGTAGTAATGAGCAATGTATGAAGGTGGGAACAATTAACGTATAAAGGCAGGGTAACCTGCATAAGAATGTAGTAATGAGCGATGTATGAAGGTGGGAACAATTAACGTATAAAGGCATGGTAACCTGCATAAGAATGTAGTAATGAACAATGTATGAAGGTGGGAACAATTAACGAATAAAGGCAGGGTAACCTGCATAAGAATGTAGTAATGAGCGATGTATGAAGGTGGGAACAATTAACGTATAAAGGCAGGGTAACCTGCATAAGAATGTAGTAATGAGCGATGTATGAAGGTGGGAACAATTAATGTATAAAGGCATGGTAACCTGCATAAGAATGTAGTAATGAGCAATGTATGAAGGTGGGAACAATTAACGTATAAAGGCAGGGTAACCTGCATAAGAAGGTAGTGATGAGCGATGTATGAAGGTGGGAACAATAAACGTATAAAGGCAGGGTAACCTGCATAAGAAGGTAGTAATGAGCGATGTATGAAGGTGGGAACAATTAACGTATAAAGGCAGGGTAACCTGCATAAGAATGTAGCAATGAGCGATGTATGAAGGTGGGAACAATTAGCATTATAAAGGCAGGGTAACCTGCATAAGAATGTAGTAATGAGCGATGTATGAAGGTGGGAACAATTAACGTATAAAGGCATGGTAACCTGCATAAGAATGTAGTAATGAGCAATGTATGAAGGTGGGAACATATAGCATTATAAAAGCAGGGTAACCTGCATAAGAATGTAGTAATGAGCGATGTATGAAGGTGGGAACAATTAACGTATAAAGGCAGGGGAACCTGCATAAGAATGTAACAATGAGCAATGTATGAAGGTGGGAACAATTAATGTATAAAGGCAGGGTAACCTGCATAAGAATGTAGCAATGAGCGATGTATGAAGGTGGGAACAATTAACATATAAAGGCATGGTAACCTGCATAAGAATGTAGCAATGAGCGATGTATGAAGGTGGGAACAATTAACGTATAAAGGCAGGGGAACCTGCATAAGAATGTAGTAATGAGCGATGTATGAAGGTGGGAACAATTAACGTATAAAGGCAGGGTAACCTGCATAAGAAGGTAGTAATGAGCGATGTATGAAGGTGGGAACAATTAACGTATAAAGGCAGGGTAACCTGCATAAGAAGGTAGTAATGAACAATGTATGAAGGTGGGAACAATTAACGAATAAAGGCAGGGTAACCTGCATAAGAAGGTAGTAATGAACAATGTATGAAGGTGGGAACAATTAGCATTATAAAGGCAGGGTAACCTGCATAAGAATGTAGTAATGAGCGATGTATGAAGGTGGAACAATTAAGCATTATAAAGGCAGGGTAACCTGCATAAGAATGTAGTAATGGCGATGTATGAAGGTGGGAACAATTAATGTATAAAGGCAGGGTAACCTGCATAAGAATGTAGTAATGAAGCGTGTATGAAGGTGGGAACAATTAGCATATAAAGGCAGGGTAACCTGCATAAGAATGTAGTAATGAGCAATGTATGAAGGTGGGAACAATTAACAATAAAGGCAGGGTAACCTGCATAAGAATGTAGTAATGAGCGATGTATGAAGGTGGGAACAATTATCGTATAAAGGCATGGTAACCTGCATAAGAATGTAGTAATGAGCAATGTATGAAGGTGGGAACATATAACGTATAAAAGCAGGGTAACCTGCATAAGAATGTAGTAATGAGCGATGTATGAAGGTGGGAACAATTAGCGATAAAGGCAGGGTAACCTGCATAAGAATGTAACAATGAGCGATGTATGAAGGTGGGAACAATTAACGTATAAAGGCATGGTAACCTGCATAAGAATGTAGTAATGAGCAATGTATGAAGGTGGGAACATATAGATATAAAAGCAGGGTAACCTGCATAAGAATGTAGTAATGAGCGATGTATGAAGGTGGGAACAATTAACGTATAAAGGCAGGGTAACCTGCATAAGAATGTAACAATGAGCAATGTATGAAGGTGGGAACAATTAATGTATAAAGGCAGGGTAACCTGCATAAGAATGTATTAATGGCGATGTATGAAGGTGGGAACAATTAGCATATAAAGGCAGGGTAACCTGCATAAGAATGTAGTAATGAGCGATGTATGAAGGTGGGAACAATTAGCATTATAAAGGCAGGGTAACCTGCATAAGAATGTAACAATGGCGATGTATGAAGGTGGGAACAATTAACATATAAAGGCATGGTAACCTGCATAAGAATGTAGCAATGGCGATGTATGAAGGTGGGAACAATTAACGATAAAGGCAGGGGAACCTGCATAAGAATGTAGTAATGAGCGATGTATGAAGGTGGGAACAATTAACGTATAAAGGCAGGGTAACCTGCATAAGAAGGTAGTAATGGCGATGTATGAAGGTGGGAACAATTAATTATAAAGGCAGGGTAACCTGCATAAGAAGGTAGTAATGAACAATGTATGAAGGTGGGAACAATTAGCGAATAAAGGCAGGGTAACCTGCATAAGAAGGTAGTAATGAGCGATGTATGAAGGTGGGAACAATTAGCATTATAAAGGCAGAGTAACCTGCATAAGAATGTAGTAATGAGCAATGTATGAAGGTGGGAACAATTAACGATAAAGGCAGGGTAACCTGCATAAGAATGTAGTAATGAGCGATGTATGAAGGTGGGAACAATTAGCATTATAAAGGCAGGGTAAGCTGCAGAAGAATGTAGTAATGAGCGATGTATGAAGGTGGGACCAATTAATGTATAAAGGCATGGTAACCTGCATAAGAGTGTAGTAATGAGCAATGTATGAAGGTGGGAACAATTAATTATAAAGGCAGGGTAACCTGCATAAGAAGGTAGTGATGAGCGATGTATGAAGGTGGGAACAATTAGCATTATAAAGGCAGGGTAACCTGCATAAGAAGGTAGTAATGAGCGATGTATGAAGGTGGGAACAATTAGCATTATAAAGGCAGGGTAACCTGCATAAGGATGTAGCAATGAAGCGATGTATGAAGGTGGGAACAATTAGCGTATAAAGGCAGGGTAACCTGCATAAGAATGTAGTAATGAGCGATGTATGAAGGTGGGAACAATTAACGTATAAAGGCAGGGTAACCTGCATAAGAAGGTAGTAATGAACAATTTATGAAGGTGGGAACAATTAACGAATAAAGGCAGGGTAACCTGCATAAGAATGTAGCAATGAGCGATGTATGAAGGTGGGAACAATTAGCATATAAAGGCAGGGTAACCTGCATAAGAATGTAGTAATGAGCGATGTATGAAGGTGGGAACAATTAGCGATAAAGGCATGGTAACCTGCATAAGAATGTAGTAATGAGCGATGTATGAAGGTGGGAACAATTAACGTATAAAGGCAGGGTAACCTGCATAAGAATGTAGTAATGAGTGATGTATGAAGGTGGGAACAATTAACGTATAAAGGCATGGTAACCTGCATAAGAATGTAGTCATGGCGATGTATGAAGGTGGGAACAATTAACATATAAAGGCAGGGTAACCTGCATAAGAATGTAGTAATGAGCGATGTATGAAGGTGGGAACAATTAGCATATAAAGGCAGGGTAACCTGCATAAGAATGTAGTAATGAGCAATGTATGAAGGTGGGAACAATTAACGAATAAAGGCAGGGTAACCTGCATAAGAATGTAGTAATGAGCGATGTATGAAGGTGGGAACAATTATCATTATAAAGGCATGGTAACCTGCATAAGAATGTAGTAATGAGCAATGTATGAAGGTGGGAACATATAACGTATAAAAGCAGGGTAACCTGCATAAGAATGTAGTAATGAAGCGATGTATGAAGGTGGGAACAATTAGCATTATAAAGGCAGGGTAACCTGCATAAGAATGTAACAATGAGCGATGTATGAAGGTGGGAACAATTAGCATTATAAAGGCATGGTAACCTGCATAAGAATGTAGTAATGAGCAATGTATGAAGGTGGGAACATATAACGTATAAAAGCAGGGTAACCTGCATAAGAATGTAGTAATGAGCGATGTATGAAGGTGGGAACAATTAACGTATAAAGGCAGGGGAACCTGCATAAGAATGTAGTAATGAGCGATGTATGAAGGTGGGAACAATTAACGTATAAAGGCAGGGTAACCTGCATAAGAAGGTAGTAATGAGCGATGTATGAAGGTGGGAACAATTAACGTATAAAGGCAGGGTAACCTGCATAAGAAGGTAGTAATGAACAATGTATGAAGGTGGGAACAATTAACGAATAAAGGCAGGGTAACCTGCATAAGAAGGTAGTAATGAGCGATGTATGAAGGTGGGAACAATTAACGTATAAAGGCAGAGTAACCTGCATAAGAATGTAGTAATGAGCAATGTATGAAGGTGGGAACAATTAACGTATAAAGGCAGGGTAACCTGCATAAGAATGTAGTAATGAGCGATGTATGAAGGTGGGAACAATTAACGTATAAAGGCATGGTAACCTGCATAAGAATGTAGTAATGAACAATGTATGAAGGTGGGAACAATTAACGAATAAAGGCAGGGTAACCTGCATAAGAATGTAGTAATGAGCGATGTATGAAGGTGGGAACAATTAACATTATAAAGGCAGGGTAACCTGCATAAGAATGTAGTAATGAGCGATGTATGAAGGTGGGAACAATTAATGTATAAAGGCATGGTAACCTGCATAAGAATGTAGTAATGAGCAATGTATGAAGGTGGGAACAATTAACGTATAAAGGCAGGGTAACCTGCATAAGAAGGTAGTGATGAGCGATGTATGAAGGTGGGAACAATAAACGTATAAAGGCAGGGTAACCTGCATAAGAAGGTAGTAATGGCGATGTATGAAGGTGGGAACAATTAGCATTATAAAGGCAGGGTAACCTGCATAAGAATGTAACAATGAGCGATGTATGAAGGTGGGAACAATTAGCGATAAAGGCAGGGTAACCTGCATAAGAAGGTAGTAATGAGCGATGTATGAAGGTGGGAACAATTAGCATTATAAAGGCATGGTAACCTGCATAAGAATGTAGTAATGAGCAATGTATGAAGGTGGGAACATATAGCGATATAAAAGCAGGGTAACCTGCATAAGAATGTAGTAATGAAAGCGATGTATGAAGGTGGGAACAATTAGCATTATAAAGGCAGGGGAACCTGCATAAGAATGTAACAATGAGCAATGTATGAAGGTGGGAACAATTAATGTATAAAGGCAGGGTAACCTGCATAAGAATGTAGCAATGAGCGATGTATGAAGGTGGGAACAATTAACATATAAAGGCATGGTAACCTGCATAAGAATGTAGCAATGAGCGATGTATGAAGGTGGGAACAATTAGCATTATAAAGGCAGGGGAACCTGCATAAGAATGTAGTAATGGCGATGTATGAAGGTGGGAACAATTAGCATTATAAAGGCAGGGTAACCTGCATAAGAAGGTAGTAATGAGCGATGTATGAAGGTGGGAACAATTAACGTATAAAGGCAGGGTAACCTGCATAAGAAGGTAGTAATGAACAATGTATGAAGGTGGGAACAATTAACGAATAAAGGCAGGGTAACCTGCATAAGAAGGTAGTAATGAACAATGTATGAAGGTGGGAACAATTAACGTATAAAGGCAGGGTAACCTGCATAAGAATGTAGTAATGAGCGATGTATGAAGGTGGGAACAATTAACGTATAAAGGCAGGGTAACCTGCATAAGAATGTAGTAATGAGCGATGTATGAAGGTGGGAACAATTAATGTATAAAGGCAGGGTAACCTGCATAAGAATGTAGTAATGAGCGATGTATGAAGGTGGGAACAATTAGCATATAAAGGCAGGGTAACCTGCATAAGAATGTAGTAATGAGCAATGTATGAAGGTGGGAACAATTAACGAATAAAGGCAGGGTAACCTGCATAAGAATGTAGTAATGAGCGATGTATGAAGGTGGGAACAATTAACGTATAAAGGCATGGTAACCTGCATAAGAATGTAGTAATGAGCAATGTATGAAGGTGGGAACATATAACGTATAAAAGCAGGGTAACCTGCATAAGAATGTAGTAATGGCGATGTATGAAGGTGGGAACAATTAGCGATAAAGGCAGGGTAACCTGCATAAGAATGTAACAATGGCGATGTATGAAGGTGGGAACAATTAGCATTATAAAGGCATGGTAACCTGCATAAGAATGTAGTAATGAGCAATGTATGAAGGTGGGAACATATAGCATTAAAAGCAGGGTAACCTGCATAAGAATGTAGTAATGGCGATGTATGAAGGTGGGAACAATTAGCATTATAAAGGCAGGGTAACCTGCATAAGAATGTAACAATGAGCAATGTATGAAGGTGGGAACAATTAATGTATAAAGGCAGGGTAACCTGCATAAGAATGTATTAATGGCGATGTATGAAGGTGGGAACAATTAGCATATAAAGGCAGGGTAACCTGCATAAGAATGTAGTAATGGCGATGTATGAAGGTGGGAACAATTAGCATTATAAAGGCAGGGTAACCTGCATAAGAATGTAACAATGGCGATGTATGAAGGTGGGAACAATTAACATATAAAGGCATGGTAACCTGCATAAGAATGTAGCAATGAGCGATGTATGAAGGTGGGAACAATTAGCGATATAAAGGCAGGGAACCTGCATAAGAATGTAGTAATGGCGATGTATGAAGGTGGGAACAATTAGCATTATAAAGGCAGGGTAACCTGCATAAGAAGGTAGTAATGAGCGATGTATGAAGGTGGGAACAATTAGCGTATAAAGGCAGGGTAACCTGCATAAGAAGGTAGTAATGAACAATGTATGAAGGTGGGAACAATTAACGAATAAAGGCAGGGTAACCTGCATAAGAAGGTAGTAATGAGCGATGTATGAAGGTGGGAACAATTAACGTATAAAGGCAGAGTAACCTGCATAAGAATGTAGTAATGAGCAATGTATGAAGGTGGGAACAATTAGCGATATAAAGGCAGGGTAACCTGCATAAGAATGTAGTAATGAGCGATGTATGAAGGTGGGAACAATTAGCATTATAAAGGCAGGGTAACCTGCATAAGAATGTAGTAATGAGCGATGTATGAAGGTGGGAACAATTAATGTATAAAGGCATGGTAACCTGCATAAGAATGTAGTAATGAGCAATGTATGAAGGTGGGAACAATTAACGTATAAAGGCAGGGTAACCTGCATAAGAAGGTAGTGATGAGCGATGTATGAAGGTGGGAACAATTAACGTATAAAGGCAGGGTAACCTGCATAAGAAGGTAGTAATGAGCGATGTATGAAGGTGGGAACAATTAACGTATAAAGGCAGGGTAACCTGCATAAGGATGTAGCAATGAGCGATGTATGAAGGTGGGAACAATTAACGTATAAAGGCAGGGTAACCTGCATAAGAATGTAGTAATGAGCGATGTATGAAGGTGGGAACAATTAACGTATAAAGGCAGGGTAACCTGCATAAGAAGGTAGTAATGAACAATGTATGAAGGTGGGAACAATTAACGAATAAAGGCAGGGTAACCTGCATAAGAATGTAGCAATGAGCGATGTATGAAGGTGGGAACAATTAGCATATAAAGGCAGGGTAACCTGCATAAGAATGTAGTAATGAGCGATGTATGAAGGTGGGAACAATTAACGTATAAAGGCATGGTAACCTGCATAAGAATGTAGTAATGAGCGATGTATGAAGGTGGGAACAATTAGCATTATAAAGGCAGGGTAACCTGCATAAGAATGTAGTAATGAGTGATGTATGAAGGTGGGAACAATTAACGTATAAAGGCATGGTAACCTGCATAAGAATGTAGTCATGAGCGATGTATGAAGGTGGGAACAATTAACATATAAAGGCAGGGTAACCTGCATAAGAATGTAGTAATGAGCGATGTATGAAGGTGGGAACAATTAGCATATAAAGGCAGGGTAACCTGCATAAGAATGTAGTAATGAGCAATGTATGAAGGTGGGAACAATTAACGAATAAAGGCAGGGTAACCTGCATAAGAATGTAGTAATGAGCGATGTATGAAGGTGGGAACAATTAGCATTATAAAGGCATGGTAACCTGCATAAGAATGTAGTAATGAGCAATGTATGAAGGTGGGAACATATAACGTATAAAAGCAGGGTAACCTGCATAAGAATGTAGTAATGAGCGATGTATGAAGGTGGGAACAATTAACGTATAAAGGCAGGGTAACCTGCATAAGAATGTAACAATGAGCGATGTATGAAGGTGGGAACAATTAGCATTATAAAGGCATGGTAACCTGCATAAGAATGTAGTAATGAGCAATGTATGAAGGTGGGAACATATAACGTATAAAAGCAGGGTAACCTGCATAAGAATGTAGTAATGAGCGATGTATGAAGGTGGGAACAATTAGCGATAAAGGCAGGGAACCTGCATAAGAATGTAACAATGAGCAATGTATGAAGGTGGGAACAATTAATGTATAAAGGCAGGGTAACCTGCATAAGAATGTAGCAATGAGCGATGTATGAAGGTGGGAACAATTAACATATAAAGGCATGGTAACCTGCATAAGAATGTAGCAATGAGCGATGTATGAAGGTGGGAACAATTAGCGATAAAGGCAGGGAACCTGCATAAGAATGTAGTAATGAGCGATGTATGAAGGTGGGAACAATTAGCGATAAAGGCAGGGTAACCTGCATAAGAAGGTAGTAATGAGCGATGTATGAAGGTGGGAACAATTAACGTATAAAGGCAGGGTAACCTGCATAAGAAGGTAGTAATGAACAATGTATGAAGGTGGGAACAATTACGAATAAAGGCAGGGTAACCTGCATAAGAAGGTAGTAATGAGCGATGTATGAAGGTGGGAACAATTAGCATTATAAAGGCAGAGTAACCTGCATAAGAATGTAGTAATGAGCAATGTATGAAGGTGGGAACAATTAACGTATAAAGGCAGGGTAACCTGCATAAGAATGTAGTAATGAGCGATGTATGAAGGTGGGAACAATTAACGTATAAAGGCATGGTAACCTGCATAAGAATGTAGTAATGAACAATGTATGAAGGTGGGAACAATTAACGAATAAAGGCAGGGTAACCTGCATAAGAATGTAGTAATGAGCGATGTATGAAGGTGGGAACAATTAACGTATAAAGGCAGGGTAACCTGCATAAGAATGTAGTAATGAGCGATGTATGAAGGTGGGAACAATTAATGTATAAAGGCATGGTAACCTGCATAAGAATGTAGTAATGAGCAATGTATGAAGGTGGGAACAATTAACGTATAAAGGCAGGGTAACCTGCATAAGAAGGTAGTGATGAGCGATGTATGAAGGTGGGAACAATAAGCATTATAAAGGCAGGGTAACCTGCATAAGAAGGTAGTAATGAGCGATGTATGAAGGTGGGAACAATTAACGTATAAAGGCAGGGTAACCTGCATAAGAATGTAGCAATGAGCGATGTATGAAGGTGGGAACAATTAACGTATAAAGGCAGGGTAACCTGCATAAGAATGTAGTAATGAGCGATGTATGAAGGTGGGAACAATTAACGTATAAAGGCATGGTAACCTGCATAAGAATGTAGTAATGAGCAATGTATGAAGGTGGGAACATATAACGTATAAAAGCAGGGTAACCTGCATAAGAATGTAGTAATGAGCGATGTATGAAGGTGGGAACAATTAACGTATAAAGGCAGGGGAACCTGCATAAGAATGTAACAATGAGCAATGTATGAAGGTGGGAACAATTAATGTATAAAGGCAGGGTAACCTGCATAAGAATGTAGCAATGAGCGATGTATGAAGGTGGGAACAATTAACATATAAAGGCATGGTAACCTGCATAAGAATGTAGCAATGAGCGATGTATGAAGGTGGGAACAATTAGCGATAAAGGCAGGGGAACCTGCATAAGAATGTAGTAATGAGCGATGTATGAAGGTGGGAACAATTAACGTATAAAGGCAGGGTAACCTGCATAAGAAGGTAGTAATGAGCGATGTATGAAGGTGGGAACAATTAACGTATAAAGGCAGGGTAACCTGCATAAGAAGGTAGTAATGAACAATGTATGAAGGTGGGAACAATTAACGAATAAAGGCAGGGTAACCTGCATAAGAAGGTAGTAATGAGCGATGTATGAAGGTGGGAACAATTAACGTATAAAGGCAGAGTAACCTGCATAAGAATGTAGTAATGAGCAATGTATGAAGGTGGGAACAATTAGCATATAAAGGCAGGGTAACCTGCATAAGAATGTAGTAATGAGCGATGTATGAAGGTGGGAACAATTAGCATTATAAAGGCATGGTAACCTGCATAAGAATGTAGTAATGAACAATGTATGAAGGTGGGAACAATTGAATAAAGGCAGGGTAACCTGCATAAGAATGTAGTAATGAGCGATGTATGAAGGTGGGAACAATTAGCGATATAAAGGCAGGGTAACCTGCATAAGAATGTAGTAATGGCGATGTATGAAGGTGGGAACAATTAATGTATAAAGGCATGGTAACCTGCATAAGAATGTAGTAATGAGCAATGTATGAAGGTGGGAACAGTGCTTGATATAAAGGCAGGGTAACCTGCATAAGAAGGTAGTGATGAGCGATGTATGAAGGTGGGAACAATAAACGTATAAAGGCAGGGTAACCTGCATAAGAAGGTAGTAATGAGCGATGTATGAAGGTGGGAACAATTAACGTATAAAGGCAGGGTAACCTGCATAAGAATGTAGCAATGAGCGATGTATGAAGGTGGGAACAATTAGCATTATAAAGGCAGGGTAACCTGCATAAGAATGTAGTAATGAGCGATGTATGAAGGTGGGAACAATTAACGTATAAAGGCAGGGTAACCTGCATAAGAAGGTAGTAATGAACAATGTATGAAGGTGGGAACAATTAACGAATAAAGGCAGGGTAACCTGCATAAGAATGTAGCAATGAGCGATGTATGAAGGTGGGAACAATTAGCATATAAAGGCAGGGTAACCTGCATAAGAATGTAGTAATGAGCGATGTATGAAGGTGGGAACAATTAACGTATAAAGGCATGGTAACCTGCATAAGAATGTAGTAATGAGCGATGTATGAAGGTGGGAACAATTAACGTATAAAGGCAGGGTAACCTGCATAAGAATGTAGTAATGAGTGATGTATGAAGGTGGGAACAATTAACGTATAAAGGCATGGTAACCTGCATAAGAATGTAGTCATGAGCGATGTATGAAGGTGGGAACAATTAACATATAAAGGCAGGGTAACCTGCATAAGAATGTAGTAATGAGCGATGTATGAAGGTGGGAACAATTAGCATATAAAGGCAGGGTAACCTGCATAAGAATGTAGTAATGAGCAATGTATGAAGGTGGGAACAATTAACGAATAAAGGCAGGGTAACCTGCATAAGAATGTAGTAATGAGCGATGTATGAAGGTGGGAACAATTATTGTATAAAGGCATGGTAACCTGCATAAGAATGTAGTAATGAGCAATGTATGAAGGTGGGAACATATAGTATAAAGCAGGGTAACCTGCATAAGAATGTAGTAATGAGCGATGTATGAAGGTGGGAACAATTAACGTATAAAGGCAGGGTAACCTGCATAAGAATGTAACAATGAGCGATGTATGAAGGTGGGAACAATTAGCATTATAAAGGCATGGTAACCTGCATAAGAATGTAGTAATGAGCGATGTATGAAGGTGGGAACAATTAACGTATAAAGGCATGGTAACCTGCATAAGAATGTAGCAATGAGCGATGTATGAAGGTGGGAACAATTAACGTATAAAGGCAGGGGAACCTGCATAAGAATGTAGTAATGAGCGATGTATGAAGGTGGGAACAATTAGCATTATAAAGGCAGGGTAACCTGCATAAGAAGGTAGTAATGAGCGATGTATGAAGGTGGGAACAATTAATGTATAAAGGCAGGGTAACCTGCATAAGAAGGTAGTAATGAACAATGTATGAAGGTGGGAACAATTAACGAATAAAGGCAGGGTAACCTGCATAAGAAGGTAGTAATGAGCGATGTATGAAGGTGGGAACAATTAACGTATAAAGGCAGAGTAACCTGCATAAGAATGTAGTAATGAGCAATGTATGAAGGTGGGAACAATTAGCATTATAAAGGCAGGGTAACCTGCATAAGAATGTAGTAATGAGCGATGTATGAAGGTGGGAACAATTAACGTATAAAGGCATGGTAACCTGCATAAGAATGTAGTAATGAACAATGTATGAAGGTGGGAACAATTAACGAATAAAGGCAGGGTAACCTGCATAAGAATGTAGTAATGAGCGATGTATGAAGGTGGGAACAATTAGCATTATAAAGGCAGGGTAACCTGCATAAGAATGTAGTAATGAGCGATGTATGAAGGTGGGAACAATTAACGTATAAAGGCATGGTAACCTGCATAAGAATGTAGTAATGAGCAATGTATGAAGGTGGGAACAATTAACGTATAAAGGCAGGGTAACCTGCATAAGAAGGTAGTAATGAGCGATGTATGAAGGTGGGAACAATTAACGTATAAAGGCAGGGTAACCTGCATAAGAAGGTAGTAATGAGCGATGTATGAAGGTGGGAACAATTAACCTATAAAGGCAGGGTAACCTGCATAAGAATGTAGCAATGAGCGATGTATGAAGGTGGGAACAATTAACGTATAAAGGCAGGGTAACCTGCATAAGAATGCAGTAATGAGCGATGTATGAAGGTGGGAACAATTAACGTATAAAGGCAGGGTAACCTGCATAAGAAGGTAGTAATGAACAATGTATGAAGGTGGGAACAATTAACGAATAAAGGCAGGGTAACCTGCATAAGAATGTAGCAATGAGCGATGTATGAAGGTGGGAACAATTAGCATATAAAGGCAGGGTAACCTGCATAAGAATGTAGTAATGAGCGATGTATGAAGGTGGGAACAATTAACGTATAAAGGCAGGGTAACCTGCATAAGAATGTAGTAATGAGTGATGTATGAAGGTGGGAACAATTAACGTATAAAGGCATGGTAACCTGCATAAGAATGTAGTCATGAGCGATGTATGAAGGAGGGAACAATTAACATATAAAGGCAGGGTAACCTGCATAAGAATGTAGTAATGAGCGATGTATGAAGGTGGGAACAATTAACGTATAAAGGCAGGGTAACCTGCATAAGAAGGTAGTAATGAGCGATGTATGTAGGTGGGAACAATTAACGTATAAAGGCAGGGTAACCTGCATAAGAATGTAGTAATGAGCGATGTATGAAGGTGGGAACAATTAATGTATAAAGCCAGGGTAACCTGCATAAGAAGGTAGTAATGAGCGATGTATGAAGGTGGGAACAATTAACATATAAAGGCAGGGTAACCTGCATAAGAATGTAGTCATGAGCGATGTATGAAGGTGGGAACAATTAACGTATAAAGGCAGGGTAACCTGCATAAGAATGTAGTAATGAGCGATGTATGAAGGTGAGAACAATTAACGTATAAAGGCAGGGTAACCTGCATAAGAATGTAGTAATGAGCGATGTATGAAGGTGGGAACAATTAATGTATAAAGCCCGGGTAACCTGCATAAGAATGTAGTAATGAGCGATGTATGAATATAAAGGCAAGAATAGTAATGGCGATGTATGAAGGTGGGAACAATTAGCATTATAAAGGCAGGGTAACCTGCATAAGAAGGTAGTAATGAACAATGTATGAAGGTGGGAACAATTAACGATAAAGGCAGGGTAACCCGCATAAGAATGTAGTAATGAGCGATGTATGAAGCCGGGAGTGGGAAACAATTAACGACAGCCAGGGCAACCCGCAAGAAGGTAGTAATGAGCGATGGAAGGTGGGAACAATTACGATAAAGGCAGGTAACCTGCATAAGAAGGTAGTAATGAACAATGTAAGCGAAGGTGGGAACAATTAACGATAAAGGCATGGTAACCTGCATAAGAATGTAGTAATGAACAATGCATGAAGGTGGGAACAATTAACGAGCAAAGGCAGGGTAACCTGCATAAGAATATAGTAATGAACAATGTATGAAGGTGGGAACAATTAGCGTATAAAGGCAGGGTAACTTGCATAAGAAAGTAGTAATGAGCGATGTATGAAGGTGGGATACCACGAGCAAAGGCAGGGTAACCTGCATAAGAAATGTAATGAGCATGTGGCGAAGGTTGAATTAACGAGCAAGAGGTAACTGCAGAAGGTGAGGCATTGAACAATGTATGAAGGTGGGAAACAATTAGGCCCAGGTAGGGTACCAGGCTATTGGGCCCCAGGGCCCAGTATGCTCAGCCAAACAAAATTCCCTGGCTTTCAACTACAGGGTCAATTTTCCTGGTGCCCCTCAAGGTCGAGCAGAGCCACAGAAGTGATCCCTGGGTGAATTTCCTATTTCCCATCCAATCATCAAGATTTTTCTTGAAGAGTGCTAATGAAATTTTTTGTTTGCATGAAATATTTAACCAATAGTTAATTGTTTTTTGCACAATGCCGGTTACCAACTTCAAGGATACCGGCGAATACCATGGTAGTCCTGCTTTGTTTATTGGTGTTTTGGTCCCGACAGCTCATGGGCCTCTGTTCGTTAAAGTGATTTTTATGTTATACTGATGACTCAATGGTTTTTTAACCAATGGGAGTTTGTAGCACATTAATTGAATGTATTAAAAGAAGGGGCATGTGTTTTCCTATTTTGTCTGAAGAAGTCTTGGGATTTCCTGAGATGAAAAGCACTTTACAATAAACGGTTCAAATTTCTGCTGTTTGGTGTGGTGATCTGTGTTCGTTCAGTTCGCTTCTTATTTGACATAGATAGGTAGTCTGTTCCAGAGTATGGGAAGTCTCTGGGACAGGAATCTATCCCTCCAGCATGTTCTGTTTATTGCGGTGACAAGGTTTAGTTCCCAGAGCGCAGAAGCCTGAGGGATTTCTTAAGTGAGAATGTCCACAGCTCTTGGTTTGATATAGCTTTGTATGTTAGGCAGAGATCACCCTGAGTAGGCGTATATGCACTTGAGCAGTTGGAGTTTTTTAGACGGTTCGTGTAGGGCAAGTACCTGTTTGAGGCCGGTACCCTTTGCAGGCTTTCGCAGCCTTCCAGCTGTTGTAGATGCCCCAGGAGGCATACCCGCGCGCACTACCTATAAATGGATCTAACATGACAAGTAGAGGAAACAATTACCTTTTTTCCTGATGAGAAACCTTTGTGATGAGGTGAGCCACAGAAGGATTTCCGACAACTGTGGCGATGTGACTATCAGAGAGAGACCAAGGCCCTTTATCACATTTTAGGCATTACAGACTACCAGCTATGTGGTGCAGTTTTCACGGGTACAGAGAGTTTTTACCAAAGGTACACACACTTTACATTGAGCTTCAGGGCCATGCCTTTGACACCAAGCACCTGGTTCTCAGTGAGGCCCTTTTGGTAGTATGTCTAATATCATTAGAGTTTCGATGAGTGGCTCTAGTTTGCAGTCGGTTTGCAAACTTTGTTAGCCAAAGACCTTCAGGCAGCCTGTACTACAGAAGCGAGATACCAAACAGGAAAAGGGAATTTGGTATCAAACTCCTGTGGTACACCACTGTCACCGGTCTGAAGTCGGACGGAGTTCATTACTACAGTGTGGGTTCTGGTCCATGAGCCAGTTACAAACCCACTCTCTGTGGATATAGGATTTATACCTAATTTAGTGAGCTTATCTATAATTCCAGAGTGGAGGATGGTGTCAAAAGCTTGACGCAGGACCAGATAAGCCGTGTGAAACCACCCACCTCATCTATGGCATTGGTGACTGCTTCAAAGAAGTCAATCAGGTTTAGAGCCGTGATCTGCTCACAAATCCGAACTGGGTAAGGTCCAAAGTTTGGAGATTACCAATGTCTTTGTTTATGAGTTCCATGATGATAAGAGTGTGTTTTTTACCTGTGCAGCCATGATTATGCAACTTGTATTCTTCCATAGAGATGGGCTCCTCGTGGGGTGAGAGGGGGTAAAGTTAGCAGAAGTTATCTGCCAGATGTTGGCAAGCATCAGCGGTTCAGAGACAGCAACAGAAGTGCACCAGAGCAGACTTGAGGTTACGACCTTGGATAACTTATAGAATGCTTTGTGGTTGTCTTCTTAGAGTCAGTGGCAATGAGCTGGGTAACTAGCTTTGGAGGACGCAAGAGGATCTCAGCTTCTTACTGAGGTTGACCAGGAGTTCCTTCAATGAATTTTACTTTTTGCAACAGTTTCTTTCTGTTGTAGAGTTTGTTTATGGCAGAGGATCATCAGATTGGCTTTCCTGGCGGAGCAGCATATTGCTCTATTAGGGATGTATGATCCATGCACCTGTAAGTGCTTATAAAGTGCATTTGTGTAGGATTCAGCAGTTGTACCTATTGTCCGGCCTCATGGTAAGCCAGAATGGCCTCTGTCTTAAGAAGTGTGGAAGTTGGCTTGAGAAGTTTAATGGTTTTCAAATTGGGGGTGTGGGGGAAGTGGATATGGATGTTCAGGGTGATTAGCTTGGTTGATTCGACCAACGGTGATTTGACCTCTGCAGCGCACCGCCGCCTGGGCGTTGGTAATGACCAGGTCTAGGATACGCTGCCCTGTGGGGTGTGAATGTTGATCCGGCTGGAATTGTAATTCCGTGCCTGAGTAAAAGAGTTGGTACATGAGTAGTTTTCCCGGTTAATGCTGGGGTAGTTGAAATCTCCCATTATTAGGGTGTTGGGTTGCACCCTAATACTTTCCAGTATATCAAGAAATGAGGAGTGGGAATCCTGGGGTATGGTGGGGGGGGGGTCTGTAGCAAGCTACAATTTGGATTGCGGTCTTGCCCAGAGTTAGTTGCACTTGGATAATCTCAGATGCATTATGCTGTGCAACTTGCTTGGAGGTGTGGATATCCTTAATGAATATGGACACGCCTCCACCTTTAGTGCTTCGTTCTGGGTTAGGTGGCTGAAAGGTGTGGTATGAATTATAGCCTGGCAATGCAGGGGTGCTCTCTGGAGCTTTGAACCAGGTCTCTGTCACTGCACAGATGTCAATGTTCTCCATTTTAAGGAGTGCCTCGAGTGAGTGCATTTTGAGGTTTAGACTTCTAGCACTGAGTAGCATTACCCTCAGATTTTGCTTGCTTGTACTTGTTACGGTGGTGAATTTGTCATTTGAACCTTGCCTAAAAAGGCACTATAGGGGTGGCAAGAGCCTTAGCCAGTATCCGGAATCCCAAGGGCGACAGGTGCAGGCCATCTCTGGCAAAGCATCATGGTCTGTCGATCATGTCATCCTAGGCAGACAAATGCTGGATCCCCTTAGCATATAAAGGCAGGGTAACCTGCATAAGAAGGTAGTAATTAATGATCAACATATGAAAGTGGGAACAATTAACATATAAAGGCAGGGTAACCTGCATAAGAAGGTAGTAATGAGCAATGTATGAAGGTGGGAACAATTAGCATATAAGGGCAGGGTAACCTGCATAAGAAGGTAGCAATGAGCAATATATGAAGGTGGGAACAATTAGCATATAAGGGCAGGGTAACCTGCATAAGAAGGTAGTAATGAACAATGTATGAAGGTGGGAACAATTAACGTATAAAGGCAGGGTAACCTGCATAAGAATGTAGTAATGAACAATGTATGAAGGTGGGAACAATTAACGTATAAAGGCAGGGTAACCTGCATAAGAATGTAGTAATGAACAATGTATGAAGGTGGGAACAATTAGCATATAAGGGCAGGGTAACCTGCATAAGAAGGTAGTAATTAAGGATCAACATACTAAAGTAGGAACAACTTATATGTGAAGGCAAGAACAACCCACATATGAAGAGAGAAACTACCTTCATATAAAGGTATGAGCAATCAGCATTTGAAGGTAACAACCTGCATGTGAAGGTAGGAACCACCTGTATATGAAGGTAGGACCAGTGTACGTATGAAGGAAAGAATGATCAACATATGAAGGTCGGAAAGCTCCACATGAAAGTAGAAACAACTTTTATAGGAGAGTTAGAACAATCAGCATATGAAAGTGCAAATAACTTGAATTTGAAGACAAGAAGTAGCTGCATGTTATGGTAGGAGCACCTCACCTGAGAAGGTAAGAAAACGCACACATAAAGGTATGAGTAACATGCCTGTGAATGAAGGAACAACCTGAGTATGAAGGGGAGAACTACCTAACTGTGAGAGAATATTCAGTCTTTTGAGGTCCCATCTGAATTGCAGTTGTACATCTGGGTTTTTCTGGACAGGTACATAACTCAAAGGTTCATAGGTCTATACTAGACTATTGAACAATTAGACCACTTGTATAGCCAATACAAAATCCCACTAACTACTACCCTATATTATGAGTACATTTCAGTACTTACTCCCATATGAAGAGTACAAAAGCCACAGTACAGCATGGATGATCTCAGCTTCACATTGTGGGGGGGATGTCAGTACGACACACAACCAGCATGGCCTAGGTACTACACAGAACTATTACACCCTAAAAACATTACAGAAGCAGTATAGCCTGGGTATGGTTCTGACCCAGAATATCATAAACTGTACATGAGCAGAATAGCCTAAGTAATAACAGAATTAGCATAGCCTAAATACAGTAATACGCAAAAACTGGCAAAATATACATGCTGTACAGAATCAGCCTGGCCTAGGTAATGCACAACAAAACATATGTACTGCACAGATTCAGCCAGGCCTAGGTAATACACAGAGCCAGTGTAACATAACATAACATAACATAACATAACATAACATATGTATATCAAGCAACCAACATTGCTTAGGCATTGGACAGGACCTTCACAGCCTAGGAATGGCACACAACCAGCACAGCTTCAGCACTGGAAAGGACCACCATGACCTAGGAATGGCAGATGGCCAGAACAGCTCAGATATTAGAGAGGACCATTACAGACTAGGAATTGCACATGATAAGCATAGCTCATCCATTGGATAGGATCATCATAGCCTAAGAATGTCACATGACTAGCATAGCCCAGGCATTGAACAGATCATCACAGCCAAGTAAAGTAGCAGAATCAGCAAAGCTTAAGCACTGGACAAGACAATTACAGTCTAAACCCAGAAGAAGCAAAACAAGACGTCAACAAACTGTGGAACGAGGAACCAAGGCACAAGATGTGAAACCAACTCTATTTAATGAAAATCCAAATCCGTAAAAATTCACTCACAAAGAATAAACTCTCCAAGAAAATAAGTGCTTTCATTTACAAAATGCTTAAACTTCATCAGACCAGGTCTGATGAAGTTTAAGCATTTGCTATACAAAAGCGCTTATTTTCTTGGAGATTTTATTCTTTGTGAGTGAATTTTCACATTTTTGGATATTTATTAAATAGAGCTGGTTTTACGTCTTGTGTCTCAATTAGTTCCTCGTTCCTCAGTTTGTTGACAGTTACAATCTAGGAAAAGCACAAGACCAGCATTGCTTAGGCATTGGACATGACATCACATCCTAGGAATGGTACAGAATCAGCATAGAACAGGCACAGGACAAGATACCACATCCTAGGAATGGTACAGAATCAGCATAGAACAGGCACAGGACAAGATACCACATCCTAGGAATGGCACAGAATCAGCACAGCTTAGGCTATAGACAGCACCATCACATCTTAGGAACAGCACACAACCATCATAGTTTAGGTACTGGACAGGATCTCATAGTGTAGGAATGATACAGAATCAGCAAAGAACAGGCACAGGACAAGATACCACATCCTACGAATGGTACAGAATCAGCACAGCTTAGGCTATAGACAGCACCATCACAGCCTAGGAATAGCACACAACCAACATAGCTTAGGTATTGGACAGGATCATCATAGCCTAGGAAGAGCAGAGAACCAGCTTAGCTTAGACAGTGGAAAGAGCTCTCACAGCCTAGGAATGGCACACAACTAGCATAGGACAGGCATTGCACATGACTATCACAACCTATGGAGGGCACACATCTATAATCAGCATAGCTTAGGTATTGGACAGACCATCAAAACCTAGGAGTAGCTTAGACACTGGATAGGGCCATGATAGCCTAGGAATAGCACACAATCAGAATAGCTTAGGCATTGGACAGAATCACCACAGCCTAAGAATGGTACCTGATCAGCAAAGCTTAGGCAATGAACAATACCATCACAGTTTATGGATAGCATAGACTCAGCACAGATTAGGCATTGGCCATGACCATCACAGCCTAGCAATGGCACAGGGCCAGTATAGTATAGATATTGGACAGGACATCACTGTGTAGGAATGGCACGAATCAGCAGAGAATCAGCATAGCTTAGGCATTGGACAGGATAATCACAGCCTAATAATGGTATAGAATCAGTATAGGTCAGACAATGGACAGGACAATCACAGCCCAGGAATGACTCACAGCTAGCATAGCTTAGGCATTGAAAAGGACATCAAAGCTTAGGAATTACAGAGAATTAGCATTGCTTAGGCATTAGACAGGACCGTCACAACCTAGGTACGGCACAGAATCAGCATAGCTCAGCCAGTTGGAATGACCATTACAGCATAGGAGCAGGAGCGGCCTTAGGTCAACTGGTGCCCAAGGCAAAAGGGCTCCATGACGCCCCCCACCACACCACCCAGTGTCCCCATCCTGGTCTACCTACACCAAATTAAAACTGGGAAAGCACCCCTGTTAGAGCGGCACCCGAGGCGGCCACCTAGTTGGCCTATGCCTAAGACTGGCTATGCATAGGAGTGCTGCAGAATTAAAACAACACAGGAATTGGACAGGACAATCCACATCCTAGGAGTGGCCTACAACTTGCATTACTAAGTCTTAGACAAAATCATCAGAGCCTAGAAATGCCACAGAATCAGCATAGCTTAGGTATTGGGCAGGGCCATGACACCTAGGAATGGAATTGCATCAGCATAGCTCCATTGGAAATGACCATCACAGTTTAGGAATAGCACATAACCATCATAGCTTTGGTACTAAACAGGACCATCACTGCCTAAGAATGGCACATGACTAGCATAACTTGGGTATTGGACAAAACACCACACCCTAGGAATGGCAAAGAATCAGCATAGCTCAGGGACCGGACAGAATCATGACAACCAAGGATTGGGACAGAATCTGCAGAGCTTATGTGCTGGATAGGAGTATCACAGCCCAGGAATGGCACACAGTCAGCATAGCATAGTATAGCATAGGGATTGGAAATGGACCATAATAGCCCAGATATGGCCCACAGCCAGAATAGCTTAGATATTAGGCAGGGCTATAACAGCCTAGCTATGGCCCAGAGCAAAGACAGACTAAATACTGTAAAGAATAAACAATGTATTCCCCAGACTCTGACACAGACTAGGCAATATGTAAGAAATATCATGGGACATCAAGCTACAAGGCTAGACTGGATTCAGATGAAGGCAAATTATGATGTGTTCTAAGAACACTATATGGTGCTGGATTCAGGCTTTGAGGCACACAGCAGTGCGAAGTGATTTCAGGATGTGTCTGCCCATTTTGTGTGACCTCTGTGCCCTGCACATAGATCTGGCATAAGCTACGCTTCTCATTGCAAATCCATTCCATTCATTGTCCAGTAGTTGGCACCTTGGAAGTACCATAACCCCCCCCCCCCACCTAAGTCTCCCAGCAGCTCCTCACAAGGAAGACAGACAGGTTCATTTGTCAGGAGAACTATTACATGGCAACACTCTCAATTTGCTACAACCACATTGCCAGGTTTGCCACTGGGCTGCTTTTTAGGACACATCATTGCATCAATCTAAATCAGCTTGGGTGGCTTGAACTACCCATCCTAATCCAGTATAACCAACTGATTATGGCCTATAAAATCCTCTATAATCCGGACAATACTCCTGCACTTAAAAATAGTATCACCCTCTATAACAGTCCTAGACCGCTTCGATCCTCTAACAAACTACTAATTCAGACTAGCAAAATTAATAACACAGCCGGTGATTCTCTCTTTGCAAACTCTGTAAGTAGATCCTGGAACTCTCTTCCAGCTGATATTACCCTACTGTCCACCTTAGGTCAATTTAAAACTAGACTCAAACATTTGTCACTTAACTGGCTATGTCAATGTATCAAGCCTGGCTAACTCTCTCTAGAATGTGTAAAAATATGTTAACCAGTTTACTGTGTAATTTAATTTAATCCTGACTTGTGCTCAGGATTAACTGTAACCTGTGGAACTTTGTTTAACTTGCTTACTTATGTAATCTATGTAAATAGTCTGTTTGTAATATATAATGCTGGTATTATGTAATGCTGTATCTGCTTACCCTTGGAGCTTTTCTCCCCGGGCCTCCGCTGAAAATGGACATGCATCCAGTCGGACCTTCCCGGTCAACAAATGTAAAATAAAAAATAAATAAATAAAATAAACATGTTGTTTGCAAAACAAGCAATCCATTTGTGCTGATACAGCCCAGCACGGTATTTGTTGTGACGACATTCACCATAACAATGGACATGGTGGGAAGCAGCAGTTCACTTATGGAGAGGGATACACCAGTTTTCCTGTTCATAAAGACCATATACATCAGATATGTGCACATGGTCATCTCTCTTCTGCCTCTGAGTTTATTATATCATGCATTCAAGAATTATTCTACCATTTCTCACCCACAGCTGCAGGTAGGCTACTGCTGATACTTACTGCACTTTAAAAAGCACCTGACCACATCAGTGCCCTATGCTGATGTACACATTGTTACCTCTCATTAATGCACTGCATCTTGTTTTCTGAAAGATCTTTACCTAACCTTTCATACCTCCCTTATACTCCAGAAGTACCTCTCTCTCTGTAGCCTCTCAGGACTTCTCAAGTGTTAGTTTTCTAGTGCTGCCTAATGCAGGCATTGTCTGTCTTTTGAATCTATATCTCTGGACCTTGTTGAGCAACTAAACAGGTATTAGATCATAAAAGGTGTTAAGAATTTGTAAAAACATGCCATTCATTCTGAAAAGGAATATGGGATGACAACTTTACTTGAATTCTGTGGCAGAAACATTTGTTGCAAAGAACCAGGAATGCAATACAGCACACTAACAGACAGTTACCGTTTCTTTTATTGTGTCTTCTGCTGAATGAGGGACAATGGGATCTTGCTATATTTTGCATTTTACCCTCTCCATAGCAGAGGATGGTTACGCTCCATCGACCTCTGGGTTATGGGCCCAGCACGCTTCCGCTGTGTCACTGCTGGTCTGATTTTTTTTTTCCTGCTGGTTTTACATCCTTAGGATAATGTAATAAAATAACCAGATGAAATAAATGAGTGGAATATGAGATGAGCCAGGGATGAGGAAGCATATTCCATTTTGTACTCACAAGCTCATGGTGCTGCCCCTTTGGATACCAATCATTTAAAAACAGATGCATCTCTCAAAATGCTGTCCCCAAAGCAGTTAATAAATGTAAGTAATATTTTTCAGCTGTTCCCCCTAAAACTACTAAAGATGTTGCTTTCAGATTAGCAATATTATACCTGTTGCTGGAGGCATTCATTTAGAGATCTTTAGACAAAATATGACTAAAAAAGCCATGTTGATGTGATTCTCAATAAAAAAAGTTAAAAATGTACTCAGTAGAGTAGGAGTATACCTGGCTACACCCTTGGATGAGCTCTCAGACAGAAACTGCTTTTTTCTGCAGGACTGAGCACATTGTGGTGGGTTACAGCTTGTCATCACACCTCACTGAGGTTTAGTCTTTAGAATAATTACATCTTTTCTTACATGGTTTGTTACAGAAGCCTTCAGTTACAAAGTCCTGGGCATATCATAGCTGCGTGTTTAGCACAGTAAAGAAGAATAAAATACATCTTTTTTTCCCCCATTTGAACTACCCTTATCAGCCTGTCTTTTTATTTTCCCATCACTAGCTGGATTCCTGTCCTCTGGAAACAAGAGTAGGCCACCCCTCCCCCACTGTAAGACTGATAAAATCCCCCACACTCAGTCCTGGGAGAAAGGTTACTGTCGAATGAAATGCAGTAAGTCCTTGACAAAAGGGGCACTTGAAACCAGAACCTGCTTTAAAATCAACAAATTATTTCTGAAGTCTTGAGAATTGTAGAAAAAAATGTAAGTGCTTCCCATAGCTCCCAGGAACAGGAAGCTCTGATGTGAGCTGGATATGTGAGAAGACGAGGAAACAGCGCACATGTAGGCATCACAACCTTCCCCTAACAGGGCATATTGTGTCACCCTGACACAGTGCTCCTGTGGATCGGGGGGAGGGGGCTAAACTGTTACACATTCTCCAACAGTGCTTTTGTTAAGCAAGTAATGAACCAACAATTTTTACATAGTTTGAATCAAGGTTTTCCATATTACAGTTTCATTTGTAAATCACAGTCTCATTCAAGCTCTTTTGTCACTGTAGACCATTTTTGTTGTGAAAACAGCCTGGGAATGTGAAGTGTGGTCATTAAGGCAATTAACAAACAATTAACAAATAATTAATGCTTTTGCATTTTCTATCTCAGCAGGCAGAAAACATATTGTAAGTAGTTTGTGGCTTCCATTTGTAACAGTAAAATATGGCAATCTTTCAGAGTTATTTGTTGTTGCTGCAAGCACTGAAATATAAATAAATTTGGTGCAACTCCCAAATAATACCATGTGTATGCACAATGAAAGGACTCAAGAGAAAAAAAAAACATTATGTTGTTTGTTTTCACGTCCATTAAGTAATGTATTATTTATTTATTTCTACATATATACTTATTTATTTATTTTATTTTATTTTACATTTGTTAACCGGGAAAGTCAAAGTGGATACAAGTCCATATTCAGTGGAGGCCTGGTGAGAAAAGCTCCATGAACAACATTACAGTAAAAGATAAAACATATACCCCAGGGATTACCTCAGTGTCACTGCTCAACAGAGGCACAGCAAAATAATGGGTATAGTTCCCCATACTAAAGGGGTGGCTTAAGCCACAAAACTATGGGCTAGGCTTGTAAATGCCCTCGGGCAGATAGCCTAGTATGAACCTATGAACCTATGAACCTAAAACAATAAGAGTTGCGTTAATGACATACATGTAATTCATTTAGCCATAGCTGACAATCCAGGCATTTGTTTTATACATACACATAGTTAATTATTCATAATTCAGTTTTTATAGATAGTAAATGACTATAACCATACATTTAGTAACAAAATGCTCAGCTATCCTGGGGTATTACAGGAGCATAGTCTGTTATTGGAGAAACATGTTTTGAGCAGTTTCTTAAATTGGGTTAGTGAGTTTGTAGCTGTAATTTGGGCAGGGAGAGAGTTCCAGGATTTGGAGATGCAATGAATATAGATGGATTTTCCTGCCTCATTGTTAATCCTGGTTACCTTAAGGAGGTGTTGGGTACTTGACCTTAAGAATCTGGTGGGGTTATAAGGCTGAATAAGTTCATAGGTTGGTAGTAGGCTATTGGCCCTAAGGCCTATGCAAGCCTAGCCATAACAATTCCCTGGAAATTTTTTCCCACAATATTTACTTCTCAGGGCCCCTGTCTATCAGGGTGACTGACATGATCCCCGGGGTGAATTTCCTATCTCCCATCCAATCATCAAGATTCCTTTTGAAGAGGGCCAATGAGGTGCTTTGCTTGACATGTATGGGCAGTCTATTCCAGAGTATAGGGAGTCTCTGGGTCAGAAACCTATCCCTCCAGCATGTTTTGTTCATTGTGATGATAAGGTTTTGATCCCTGGAGTGTGTGGCTCTGAGGGATTGGGATTTCTTTAAGTGGAGCATGTCCAACAGCTCAGGATTTGACATGGCCTTGTATGTTAAGCAGAGATCGCCTCTGAGTAGACGATATGCCACAGAGTATAGCTGGAGTTTTTAGATGGTCAGCATATGGCATCTGCTTTAGGCCTGTGATTCTTTTAGTGAGGTATTTCTGTGGCCTTTCCAGCTGTTGCAGGTGTCTTGTGAGGTATATACCAAATGGGGCATTATACTCTATAATGGGTCTAATGAGGGATGAGTACAGTGGGACAATGACCTCCTTTTTTCTGGATGAAAAGCCCTTAGTGATGAGGTGTGCCACATAGAAGGATTTCCTGACTGTTGTGGTGATGTGGTTATCGAAAGTGAGACCACTGTCCACTTGTGTCCCTAAGTCTCTCATCACATCAATATTTAGTGTCCTGCCACCTATGTGGTAGTACATGGGTACATGTTTTTTTCCAAAGGGGATGACTATACATTTATTGGCATTAAGCTTGAGCCCATGGCTCTGGCACCAGCATCTGTTTCTGTAAGGCCCTTTTGTAGAATATACACATCATTTGGGGATTCAATAATGGCTCCCAGTTTGCAGTCATCTGCAAACTTTGTTAGCCAGAGTCCCTTAGTGTTGGCCTGTACTTCAGAGAAGTAGATGCCAAACAAGAGTGGTCCCAAGACTGAACCCTGAGGTACTCCACTTGTCACTTGTCTGGAGCTGGATTTGGAGTCGGCTACTTTTACAGTCTGGGTTCTGTCAGTAAGCCAGTTGGCAACCCATCAAGTGACGTAGGGATTTATGCCCAGCTTAGTAAGTTAATCTATGATTCCAGAGTGGGGGATGGTGTCGAAGGCCTTGGAGAGGTCCAAATAGGCTGTGTGGACCTCCTTACCCTCGTCCACAGCTCTGGAGACTGATTCAAAGAAGTCAATCAGATTCAGGAGATAAGATCGGCCCTTCACAAACCCAAACTGGGTGGGTTCCAGTGTCTGGAGGTTGCCAATGTCTTTGTTTATAAGTTCCATGATAATGCGTTCCATGCCCTTGCAGATCAGGCTTGTCAGACTGATGGGACGGTAGTTCCCGGGATCCAAGGTGGATCCTCCCTTGTGGAGTGGGATAACTGTAGCTGTGCGCCACTCAGTGGGCACGAAGCCTGAGGTGAGGCTATGATTAAACATGACACTTAGGTGGGGTGCCAGTTCATTTTGTAGTTCATGTAGTACACAGCCTGGGATGTCATCTGGTCCCATGGATGCTGTATTCTTAGCTTTGGAGAGTGCTGTTTCTACCTGTGTGGCTGTGATTATCAGAATTTCGCAATCTTTTGGTATTGAGATGGGCCCTTTAGGGGGGTGAGAGGGAGTGAAGTTGGCACTAAATCGATCTGCCAGGATATTGGCAATATCCTTGGGATCAGTATATTTAATGCCATTCTGTTGTAGCTCAGAGCAGATCTGAGCATTGCCATTTAGATTCTTGACATAACTATAGAATGCCTTGTGGTTGTCTTTGGAATCTTTGGCAATTTTATTTTTGTAACTAGCTTTTGAGGATTTTATGAGGGATCTCAGCTTCTTACTGAGGCTGGAGAGGGAGTTTTTTGCATCCTGGGATTTTCCTCTTTTCTGCAACAGTTTCTTCCTTCTATTGTATAGTTTGTTTATAGCAGGGGACCACCATATTGGCTTCCTTTTTTTGGAGAAGAGCATCTTGGTTCTATTTGGGATGGCACAATTCATGCACGAGTGGATGTGCTCGTACAGTGCCTTAGTGTAGGATTCTGCAGTCGAACTTCCAGATCCCGTCTGCATGGGTGTTGTGAAGTTTGCCACTTCTGACTTCAGTAGCATGAAGTTGGCTTTGGAGAAGTTTTTTTAAGGAGGTTTCCTTACTGGGGGTGGGGTGGGATGTGGATGTCAAGGGTGATTTGCTTATGGTCAGACCTGACCAATGAGGGGGTGACCACTGGTGTGGAGCATCTATCTCCCATGTTGGCAATGACCAGGTCTAGGATATTGGAGCCCCTGGTGGGACAATGGATTAGTTGATCCAGGGCATTGGAATTTATGAATTCCAAGAACCGTTGGGAAAAGGAGTTGGTACCTGAGTAGTTTTCCCAATTAATGGCAGGGTAGTTGAAATCACCTAGTATTAGGGTGTTTGGTTGTATCTTAATATTTTCCAGTATGTTTAGGAAGGTGTAGTGAGAATCTTGGGGTATGATGGGGGATCTGTAGCAAGCTACAATTTGGATTGCAGTCTTACCTAGTGTTAGTTGCACCTGGAAAATTTCAGATGCTTTGTGTTGGGCAACTAGCCTGGAGGTGTGAATATCCTTGGAGAATATGGACACTCCTCCACATATAGTGTTTCGGTCTTGGTTTTGTAACCGAAAAGTGTGGTAAGAATTGTAGCCTGGTATTGCAGGGGTACTCTCTGGAGCCTTGAACCATGTCTCAGTTACTGCACAGATATTGATGTTCTCCATTTTTAGGAGTGCCTTGAGAGAGTGCATTTTGAGGTTTAGACTTCTAGCATTGAGTAGCATTTTCATATTTTGCATGCTTGTATCTGTTACAGTGGTGTTTTTATCCTTTGAACCTTGCCTAAAAAAGGCACTATAGGGGTGGCAAGTGCTTTAGCCAGTAACCTGAATCCCAGGGGTGACAGGTGCAGACATTCTCTGGAAAAGCATCGTGGTTTGTCAATCGTGTCTTCCCAGGCAGACAAATACTGGATCCCCTTTGAATGACACTAGAAGCTTAGCTAATTGTTAAAGTCAATCATTTTGTCCTTATACTGTGGTAACATTCTGGGCGAAGGCAAGATGATACTCAGGGCTAGGGTCATACCTGCCTGGGTCACATGATCCAAGAACTCTTCCATGTCTCTTTTCATGTAGTCCAGGGAGGTACGTCTCAAGTCATTTACTCCAGCATGGACAATGACAGAGTCGTATTTGTACTTGTTGTGGCGTGACTGGAGTGCATGCGGTATGTGGCGGATCCTGGCACCTGACAGGCAGCTGACTGTAATTTTCTCCTTGTTCAGCCTGGTGAGTTGTTGAAGGGATGGGTTTTTTTCTGAGTGGTAGAGCAATTTATGGGTGAGTGTTAGCTGGTTGTACTGGAGTAGTAGTGGGAATTCTAGCCATTGTAGTTTAATAAGGCTGTCACAATGGTGTGTTCTTGGGGAGGATTCTGTGGAAAATCTAGCTATCTTGTTATAACAGTTGACAAGTTTGTTTAGGTCTGCTTTGTGGAGGTTGGTCAGCATGGGGGATGCATAAAGTAATGTCGATAATAGGTTTGTCCTGGCTATAGTGATTTGGGAGTGGTTAGAGAGGAATTGTTTGTTCCGATAGAGTAGCTCTAATTTTTTATGTACTTTTTTATGGTTTGGGAGATGTGTATGTCCAGTCTTAGGTGATTGTCAATTTCCACACCTAGTAGTTTGGCTTGATTGGTGGTGGAGATGGTGGTGTTGTTTTGTGAAGATATTGTGAGGTTATATGAGGGTGGTGTGTTTTTGTGGGGGCTAAAGATTAGTAGTTTAGTTTAGCAGGATTGAGAATGAGGTTGTGGTTAGTGATCCAGGCTTCAGCTAAAGAGAAACATTCTTGTGTTTGGGAGTGGAGAAGGTTAAGGCTGTTGGCTGCACATATTATGGTGGTATCGTCTGCGTATTGGACTTCTGATGCGTTGGGAATATTGGCTGGGGGTTGGTTAGTAAATAGGGTAAAGAGCAAAGGCCGAAGGATGGAGCCCTGGGGAACCCCTAAGGTTACAGGTAGTAGGGGACAGGGTTGGTTTTGCCATTTTACTGCTTGCTGCTGGGGAACCCCTAAGGTTACAGGTAGTAGGGGACAGAGTTGGTTTTGCCATTTTACTGCTTGCGGTCTGCTATCTAGATAGCTCTTGAACCATGAGATAGCTGGGGGTTGAGCTTTAGGGTGGACAGAGAGTTAATCAATTTTTGGTGATTAACCATGTCAAAGGCTTTAGAAAGATCTGAGTGTAGCAGACACGAGTAATCCATTATTTCTATGGTTATTAATGGTGTTAGTGAATGATGTGAGGGCGGTGGATGTGCTGTGGAAGGGTCTAAAACCATGTTGCTGTGGGGCTAGAAATTGGTTATCTAGGAGGTACTTCATTATTTACATGTGGACAGCTCTTTCTAGGATTTTTGCTAAGGGTGGAAGTATGGCTATTGGTCGGTAGTTATTGAGTTCGAGAGAGCTACCCCCTTTGTGTAATGGTGTTACTTTGTTCTCAGAGATAGATCTGTTTATTAGGATGGACACTGGGTAGGCTATAGCTTCAGCAGTTAGTTGAAGATATTCAGACAGTAAGTTGTCAGCTGCTGTTTATGTTGGTTTCAGTTTTGAGAGTAGTTTTTCTATTACTTTGGTTGGGACTGGGTTAAAGCTAAAGTTGTGGGTTTTGTTATTTGTTTTAGTTACTTAGTGTAAGAGATTTCATAAAAAAATATATGTATATAATAACAACGAATGGTTGTTGGTGTTTCTCTTTAACTATCAATTTAAGCAGTCTGTTAAAATCTTTACTAATACAAAAACATCTCAGGAAGAAAATAAATGCATGTTTATGTATCAAAATGGTGGATCTTTTTATTTATTTGATAACTAGGGAAGGTGGTGCAATAATCTTTCAACTACCATCCAGACATAAAGCAAATTTAATGAATGATAGTCAAAATGCAGTAATGAACGGATACTTTATTTATTTCATTTAATTTGTAAACTGAGTTGGTGAACTGTTCTATTGAATGAACCATTTTAGTCATAACCCAGGCTCGGTAAGCAGAACGCCTCCAGCCAAGTATAAGGTAAATCTAGTAAAGTGTAAGGGACATACATTGAAGTAACAGTCCAATACCATAAGTAGTCATAAAATTACAGTACAGTACTTACATTATTTACAAATTGGAGCAGTTCATTCTGCAGGTACATATTCAGCTTACAGATGAAGCATTTGGGTAAAGCAAAGCTTTAGATTTATGAGTACAAATGAAACAGAGATTCTTTCTGTATTTGAACTCCTGCGGAATTAATCCTCTTGATAGGTTCTCCCTCTGGCTGCTTGCATTCCCTGCATCCTCTGCCCATCAAAAATAACCCCAAAGGTCTTAACAGAACTAAAGCTTCACATCAACACTGCCTTGTAAAGCCACCTACCTTTTCAGCACCCCTATGTTGTTGAGGACTGAGGATACCCCTTTCCACGGTGCCAAACTAATTTAGGGGTACTAATCTTGATTTTCCTACTGGGTGCCTTTTTAGCAGTGGATTTTCCAACTATATTTACAATATTGCTTATATTGAAGGTATTAAACTATTCGCTAGTCATATCTTTTTAATTTAATTATTACCCTGCTCACTGGCTTGCACATAGCATGAGGATCCCCCCAGCAGCATGATTTGGCGAAACCTTTTTCATAAAATTAAAATAATAAATAGTAAGTATATCTAATTGGATAAATCTATGCCACAATACTTCAACTCTACAATCACTCAGGCATTCAGATTGAAGGGTTTTCTGTTTGCAATAAACTTGATAACTTCATGAAACAACAACAAACAAATATAACGTATACACAAAGTAACGCTTTGTCAGGGACAGCCTTTATGTTAAAAATAGGAACCTTAGTCTTTACTGACTGTTTTTGTCCCTGTTTCTCACTATCATGGCTCAGCCCTCTCCGTTCTGCCCAAGCGGTCCACTCCTCTACCTTACTCCAATTCCTACTCACCCCAATACACTTAAACTTATAGTCTAACAACTCCACCCCACACTCCCCAGGCAATCGACACATCTAACTCATTTCTCCTTCTATTTCATATCCACTACTTTGTACCCCTCCTACTTTTCAGGCCAACCCCTAGACACACACAAAACCTAGCTAAATAATACTACAACCCTCATTCTACTAACCTTACTCTCTCCTCTAGCACCTACCCTCATATACAAATTCAATTAACAAATAATGCTCTTAAAACTCCTGTTCAACACTTTGCTAACACTCCTCACACATGCTACAGCCCTACCAGCACACATAACTGCCTCAGCCTATCAGCTACTCTAATATCTCCCCTCAGCTATTTCACAATACCCTGCTATACTACAGGCTCATAAAATCGTATCTACTCCCAATATTAAACCAGACGTTAAACCACTAACTAATGATGCTACAAACAAATATAATACATTCTATGACTATTTTATTTCCATATTAGAACAATGTGAAGACATCCATCCAAATCTGGGTCCCTTCTCCAATTCACATCACAAAAATGTCCTAAAACACTAAACATAATAACACTAAACCTTAGAAGCCTGAGAAACAAAATGGCACCCTTCATGCTTGAATTAACCAGTACAAACCAGACATCCCAGCCTCAACTGAAAGTTGGCTAAATTCTAATGTAAAAGATTCAGAGATCATACCCCTTAACTTTAGCACAGTGAGACTTAATAGAACCCATAAGAAAGGTGGATGGATTGTCTTACTATACCCTGACACCTTTAATATCATAAAGAACACCATACCCCTCACGTAGAGCTTGCACGGCCAACCAACCTTGAAGAAAACACAAACGGCCAGCAATAAGTTCCAATGCTTTATTCCAACAAAAGATGGACATAAAAATGCCCCAAAATGCAATGCAACATTAGTTTATCAAACCGGTTTCGGCATGAAGCCTTCCTCAGTGAAACTAAAAAATAATAAATGCCAACCTAGTTTAGAACACACTTAATATATAGTGTGATACATGATTAGTCAACCAATCAAGTTGTTTATTATAATGATGGTTTATATAAAACCATTTACTTCCCCGAATCCACACTTAATACCAATACCAAAAAAATATAATAAAATAAAAATAAAAATAGCAACAATAGTGTAGTAATACTATCAGTAGTTGTCATAAAGAATAGGGACAAAAATATGGGTAAGTATATCCAGATCATTAGTCATATAGAAATCAATGACGTATCAAAGGCTTTGGATATCATATTAACCAGTCATATTAAATTCAACAAAAGTATATGATGCTAAAAAATGGTATATATGGAAAATATCTCCTATGGTCTAGGTCAAGAGAAATTAAACTATATAGAAAAAGTGCAGTTGAGCACAAAATATAGTATAATATTTTATTGTTTTATTAAATACTGATAAACATCCGTGAGCCAGTGGTATTGTGTACCAATAGGACAACAACACCCAGAAGAACTATACTTCATAAGTGATCATTAAGACCTGGAGAAAACAAGGCTCCAAGATGAATTATCCAGTATTTCTCTTTAAAAGTAAGTGCATTCTCCCAACCCTGTTGATGACTTCTGTCCCCCACTATTCGATCTATGACAGTAATGAAATTAGCTGTAGGGTGTTTGAGTGTATGTTGATATAGGGCATTCGTAGTTTTCTTATTCCTGATATTGCTCCTATGTTCGCCAATCCTAATCCTAAGTGAGCGTGATGTTTTGCTACATAAAAGGATGAACAATGACATGTGGCAAGATAAATTACCCAGCTGCTAGAACAGTTCCCAAAAATTCTTAAGTCATACACTTTACTAGTGTTGGCACTAGTAAACTGTTTGGTTTTGTTAACCTGGTTACAGGACATGCAATGTCCACATGGAAAAGTGCCCACCAATTCATTTCCACTCATGGTCAATTGTTTATATTTTGCTCCCCCACTGTCATGGTGTTTGTAATGTGAAAAGATAGAGCCTAGTGTTTTGCCCCTTCTGTATGGAAATTGACACCGATGGCCCAGTTGCTGCCTAAGATAATCATTAGCAAGCAGGATATTCCAATTCTTGTCCAAAATGTTTCTGATAATCTGGTGGTTTCTGCCATATGTGGTTACAAATCTCAAGACACCATCCACTTTATTGGCATTGTGACTCTTATATTCCAATAACTGTGTTCTAGATTGTTTATCCAAGCACGTTTTGGCTGATATGATATCAAATGGGCGATATCCCCTGTCCAGAAATCTTTTAGTTAGGTCCAAACTGGCATCATCATAATCCTCCAATGAAGAGCTGATACGTTTCATCCGAAGAAACTGAGATTTTGGAATATTGCGGACAGTGTGGCGGGGATGCATACTAGATGCATGTAATAGTGTGTTATATTCAGGATATTTCCGATGTATCTTAGTACCCAATGTATTGCCAGGGTTTCTATAGACAGTGACATCCAAAAATTCAATAGATGTTAAATTGCTGCTAACAGTGAATTCAATACCCCAGACATTACTATTGAGGTAATCAACAAATTCCTGAAGATATTCAATATCTGCCCGCCAAACCATCCAGCAATCATCCAGATATCTTCGCCAGATGTCCATTTCGACCAAATAGATGTTGTGTGATGTATCATATATCAAACATTCTTCTAGGTAAGCCATAAACAGGTCAGCATAAATTGGAGCAAAGGATGCTCCCATAGCGGTGCCCTGTAGTTGCCAATAGCATTCACCTTGAAAGTAAAATATGTTTTTGTTTAGAACATGCTCGGGCATACAAATGAGTAATGTATTAAAGCCAGGTGGATATAAATTGGTCCTATCAAGCCAAAACTGAAGTGCTTGTAATCCTGCCCAATGAGGAATACTTGTATATAAAGATTTAACATCCAGTGTACATAGTAACCAATCAGATTCAATTTGTGTCTCTTCTATAATCTGCAAGAATTGTGTTGTGTCTTTAATCCTTGCTCTGACATGAGCTAGAAGTGGTTGCAATTGTTTTGTAAGGAACACTGATAGTGGTTCCGTAAGTGAACCATGACCAGAAACAATCGGTCTTCCTGGTGGGGAAGTCAAAGATTTATGTATTTTTGGTAGTAAATATAATACTTGTTTGCATGGGTCCTTAACCATAAGATGTTTTGCTGTGTTAGCTGATATTATCCCTTCTTCGACCGCATTGTGCAAAAATGCATCAATCTCCTTTTTGAATATAGGAGTAGGATCTATGCCCATATACATATAACATTTTAAATCCGACAATTGTCGAAGACCTTCTTGTATGTAGTAATCCATATCCAGAATAACAACCGCACCACCTTTATCTGCCTGAAGAATAGCTATTTTATTATTATTTTTCAATTCCATTAGGGCCTTCCTTTCTGCCTCATTTATGTTATCCTGTAATATATCAATGGTATATGGTGGAAAATGTAGTTCCCTAAGCACAGCCTGTTGAAAAGCAGCTACATGGGTATTGACAGGGGGTTGAAACATGGACTTAAGAAAACGGAATTCAGTAGGTCTTTGAGAGTTGCTGTTATCGGTATTTGAAAAAAATATTTTAAGATTAAGACAACGGCAAAACTCCAATAAATCAGTGACAGTTTGATATTGATCAAAGAAAAAACTTGGTACGAATCCCAAGCCTTTATTTAGAATCCTTTCTTGATCCAAAGTTAGTACAGTTTTCGAAAGATTGAGAACATTATTGAACCCAGTCCCATTTACTACAATAGTACCTGAATCAACCCATCTATTGAGTCCATGTCTAGGCCTTTTTGGGTGTTTACGCCCACCTCTGCGTTTTGTATTCCTCCTAAAGGGATAGGGACATTACGTTTCTTTTTAGCCGGTGAGCTCTCTGATGTTACACCTTCACTGTCAGTAAAAGAAGACTCCTCACCCGAGGTACTGGTATATATTTGGTCTTTACGTTTGAGAATAGGTCTAGGCCTTTTCCTTGTCCTTGCCCCACCATTACCCAACGCCATGTCTCTAAATCTAACGGACTTTTGAATTTTAAAGGGATGTCCACGACTGTAGTCAGTGACGTCCCTATTGAATTTTTTAATTTTCCTTTCCTTTGTTAACTTATCATATTGGGTTAATTCTTTAGATAAGTTCCTAACCATGGTACCATAGTTGCTATTAGACTCAAATTGTTTACATGTAGTACTGAGGTCCTTGACTTCTGCTATATTCATATCAATTGTTCTTTCATAATAGTCAGCCAGTATTTTTACCAATCTCATGGAACCTTCCTGTACAGCCTCATTCCATTCCTCAGTCAGCCTCTGTTCAGATCTGCTGACCATCGGTTTTAACTTAATCCGAAGCCCCCTAGGGACTAATTTTTTAAATAAGTAGGCTTTAAATATCCTAAGGTGCCATATATTGGCACGTAATCCTTTGAGTGCTTTTTCTAAATTAAAGAAGGCTGGCTGGCATTCATCTTGAGAAAGGGAAGCATTGTCATGGTTAGTGTTGTTGCTCGGGATGGAATCAAAAGCCCAAATACTTTGAGATCCTCCCGATCAGCACACAACCCTTGTAAAATATTGTCCAAATCCATGGTCAGTGATTATATAGTAAGAAAGGTTATCCAACTATAACTAAACTCAACTAACAAAGAGACACGAGGCTGTATGGGTAGAATAAGTCAAGTGACAAGGAAGAGGCCTATTGTATTATATAGCCTAGGCCAAACCGATTAATACAAAGTAAAGTATATATAATATTACAGCGTGATTGCCAATCAATAAAATACCAGTACCTCCAAGCCCTATGTAATGTAATGTATTCAACAGAATTAGTAGGTAGCTTATAAAGAATCAAAACCCCCCACCTACAGGGTGTAAAAAAATATTTGTGATATATAATATAATAGGGGGGACAATATTGATATACCCCATATATTATTGGAAATATTAGAATCCAGTAAACCTTTAATGTCCTATTGGATGTAAATATATAATTGTAGATGTAGTAAATATACCAGTGGTGTATCAAGATAAAATACCACCCGTATACTTATTAACCATGCAGCCCACAATTTTCAGATAGTTGTACTCATATACATCCAGCACAAGATATTATATATACAGGAAATTTGGTGGTTATTATCAAAAGATAATACAAAATTACCAAGACTAACCACCATAAACTAGAATGTATCACAATATTATATCCTGTTTAGCATAGTAAATTGGCACCATATCCCTTAAGAATAAACATTTAGCCAAGAACAAAAGATAGTATGTAATAATCATTATCTGTATCAAGTGGCTCAATTATGAATCAAAATGTACAAGCATGTAGAATGCATAAATATAACATGTATATTCTAATGATCATTCATAATACTCCTGAATATAAACCCATCTACTGACAGTAAATTCCACCGTATGTTAATGTATATATATATATATAGAAAAAATACACATTGTCATAAATTGTCACATATAAAGGATCAGGATATCTTGTCAAAATCTTAAGTGACATGATACTGCGTAGCGAAATATAAGTTCAACAATTCCAATGGTCCTCTAAACGCAGTATGCTATCTAGCGTTTATGTAACGTATATGTAAAACATAAAAATGCATATGTAAATGATAGCGTTTAGCAAAAAATAGTTAGAATACAGCTCGAGAAGCCCATTAGTCCACTTGAAACACTGTTTCATAAAGATTATGCAACACTTCAAAAACACATATGTCATAAGTCATAGAATCATAATTGCGACCAAGAATATCCATAAATATTGATAAGCAATTGTGGTATTCATCATAATTCTGGATAAATAGTTTGAATGTCAAATACCCAAGTGCACAGCCCTATTTTGCAACTGTATTTACTTAAACAATGCCCCCAAAATGAACCATATACATTATTCACAATACACGTATTAAAAAATAATGCAAATATGTCCTTCCTTTTGGTCCAATGTGAGCAGCAATATCAAAAGAAAGGGTCGCTGTAAACCCCAAACACTCCTGATGTAAAAAAAGGTTTTAGATAGGCAATAGTCACTATTCACGAACCATAGATTTACCAAATAAAGATAAATCAAATGTTCTTAGTCCCTGCTGGTAGTCCAATGTGAATTATGTTGTATATAGTCCCGAAGAAGGCATCCTAGTAGGCCCAACACGCTTGTATTACACTCAAAGCCTGGGTAAACGATAGTTGCAATTCACGAAACATAAATATCCACAAAATCATCACATAAGTCCTCTGTTCTTGGCCAAATACTTGTAGAATGATGTAAAATGCCCAAAACAGCAACAGTACCTGAATATTTGAAGACCGCGCGTATCAATTATTCCAAAAAGATGCTTCTTACTTCCACGCTGATGTACACGCTGGTATACTCATATACCTGTTCTCACTACCCCAAGTCTGTATTAGAAGTATATCCAAAGGAAAGTGTGGATGTCAAAAAAAATGATGACTGCTTAGGCCAGCGTTGGCAAAAAAGTTTTTGTTGTTCTATAAACGGTGAAGAGTCTTCTCCTACCGACAGCAAGGAACCATAACTCCCAGAGAGATCAACGCAACGTAAAGAACACCATACCCCTCACGTACAGCTTGCATGGCCAACCAACCTTGAAGAAAACACAAACGGCCAGCAATAAGTTCCAATGCTTTATTCCAACAAAAGATGGACATAAAAATGCCCCAAAATGCAATCCAACATTAGTTTATCAAACCGGTTTCGGCATGAAGCCTTCCTCAGTTAAACTAAAAAATAATAAATGCCAACCTAGTTTAGAACACACTTAATATATAGTGTGATACATGATTAGTCAACCAATTTGTTCCTGTTTCCCATTATCATGGCTCAGCCCTCTCCATTCTGCCCAAGCGGTCTGCTCCTCTACCTTACTCCAATTCCTACTCACCCCAATACACTTAAACTTATAGTCTAACAACTCCACCCCACACTCCCCAGGCAATCGACACATCGAACTAATTTCTCCTTCTATTTCATATCCACTACTTTGTACCCCTCCTACTTTTAATCCCAACCCCTAGACACACACAGAACCTAGCTAAATAATACTACAACCCCCATTCTACTAACCTTACTCTTTCCTCTAGCACCTACCCTCATATACAAATTCAATTAACAAATAATGCTCTTAAAACTCCTGTTCAACACTTTGCTAACACTCCTCACACATGCTACAGCCCTACCAGCACACATACCTGCCTCAGCCTATCAGCTACTCTAATATCTCCCCTCAGCTATTTCACAATACCCTGCTATACTACAGGCTCATAAAATCCTATCTACTCCCAATATTAAACCAGACGTTAAACCACTAACTAATGATGCTACAAACAAATATAATACATTCTATGCCTATTTTATTTCCATATTAGAACAATGTGAAGACATCCATCCAAATCTGGGTCCCTTCTCCAATTCACATCACAAAAATGTCCTAAAACACTAAACATAATAACACTAAACCTTAGAAGCCTGAGAAACCAAATGGCACCCTTCATGCTTGAATTAACCAGTACAAACCAGACATCCCAGCCTCAACTGAAAGTTGGCTAAATTCTAATGTAAAAGATTCAGAGATCATACCCCTTAACTTTAGCACAGTGAGACTTAATAGAACCCATAAGAAAGGTGGAGGGATTGTCTTACTATACCCTGACACCTTTAATATCATCCCTTTTATTAATAACTTTCCCACATTCGCAAACACAGAAATACTTATATCCTTTCTAAATCTTAATAAGACCAAACATGTCTATATATTCCTCTTGGCCAAAATATACCTATACTTGACTCGAAGACATATTATCATGGATTTTACAGACAATAACCATGAGACAATCATCTTAGGTGATATCAACATCAACTGGCTAAAACTGTCTTCTCAAAATTCTTCCAATAGTATTAACCTGTATGGCTTTACCCAAATCATCAATAGTCCTGCTCGATATAATAAAAACTATATACAGCAATCCACTATTGAATGGACTCTTGTATCCCATCCTACTAATTTTACTACTTCAGGTACACTTCCCAATACCCTAAGTGACCACCTACCTACATATACCCTCAGAACCACCACTCACCTACCCAAAAACACACTCCGAAAAGCGTCCATAACCTAACTAACTTTTCTCAAGATAAATTTAACAAACTACCGAAGAATATAAATTGGTCAGTTCTGAAACATCTCCCTCCTGATGCAGCAGTACAACAGTTCAACACTTCCTTCTTAAGTATACTTAATGCCCTCGCTCCAAAATGCATGAGAAGAACAAGAAACAATTCTGTTCCTTGGTTAACAAAAGTATGTAGACATCCCATGAAAAAAGGTACAGAGCCTGGAATCACTGGGAACAAAATAAAAATGAGGTAAACCTCCAAGCTTTTAGACAACTCTGCAACCAAGTAAAGAAGTAAGTATGCAAAGAGAAACAATACTATTACACCTAGATCCAACAAGACCATAAATCAAACCCAAAAAAATTCTGGTCCTCCATCTCATTTCTTCTTAACCTTGGGGCCAAAAAAGACCACAGTCCTCACTACAATGCCTCAGCTCTACAAATAGCCAATGATGTCAACACTCACTTTATACAATCTATAGCTTCCCTGATCTCTAACTCCAACCCCAGCTCCTCTTCTTCCACAGATCCCGCCAGTACTGCCTCATCCCCACTCCCTCACCAGCACCACTACAACCCCCCAACTTCCTATTCCAATAACATGGTCAAGTTCTCTCTTCAACCTTTCCCTACAAGACTCATAAAAAGACTGTGAGGAAGACTTAAACCTTGCTCTCCGTCAGTAGACAACCTCCCACCAGAGTACCTTAAATTAGCTGTTGACTCTGTTGCATACGCCATCAGTATTCTTATCAACAGATCCATCTCTGAATCTATGGATCCCAACATCTGGAAAATGTCACATATTACTCTGCTGCATAGGCCATCAGTATTCTTATCAACAGATCCATCTCTGAATCTATGGATCCCAACATCTAGAAAATGCCACATATTACTCTGCTGCATACACCATCAGTATTCTTATCAACAGATCCATCTCTGAATCTATGGATCCCAACATCTGGAAAATGTCACATATTACTCTGCTGCATATGCCATCAGTATTCTTATCAACAGATCCATCTCTGAATCTATGGATCCCAACATCTGGAAAATGTCACATATTACTTTGCTGCATAGGCCATCAGTATTCTTATCAACAGATCCATCTCTGAATCTATGGATCCCAACATCTGGAAAATGTCACATATTACTCTGCTGCATAGGCCATCAGTATTCTTATCAACAGATCCATCTCTGAATCTATGGATCCCAACATCTGGAAAATGTCACATATTACTCTGCTGCATACGCCATCAGTATTCTTATCAACAGATCCATCTCTGAATCTATGGATCCCAACATCTGGAAAATGTCACACATTATTCCTGTTCACAAAGGGTGAAGCTCTGCTGAGCTAACTAATTTCCAACCTGTAGCCATCCTAGCTCCCATCTCCAAAATATCATAAAAATGCATACACCAACCGCTAATGAAAATTGTACTACACAGCAACCTACTTCCTCATACCCAACATAGATCCCGTCCAGGCCACAGCACGTCTACTGCCCTCCTATCCTTCACTGAAACAGCAAATAGGGCCAGAGATGCCAGTAACCTTGTATCAGCTTTATTTCTTGACATATCAAAAGCCTTAGACACACTCTCACACACCATACTTCTGGCTAGGCTCTCCAATCTAGGACTTAAATCCCCCTCTATACAGTTGTCTCATAGCTACCTAAATAATCCAAAATAAGTGGTAAAATGATTAAATATCATCTCTTCTTTTCTTCACATACCACAGGTGTCCCTCAAGTTTCCATCCTTGGCCCCTTACTTTTTAATATTTTTATTAACAATCTATATACTTCCTCAAGGAACACTCATAAAATATGTGGATGACTCTACTATTATCTGTGCCTCTCCCACACTTCATCAACTTCTCTCAACCACTCAACAAACTTTTACCTTGGTAGAAACCTGTCTCTCTAGCTCTCAACTCTCCCAACCCTGAAAAAAAAACACTTCTTCTTTTTATGCATAAAAATCACTCACTTGACACAAACTAGTTCAAAATCCTTTCTGTGGACAACACCATTATTGATCTAGTCCCCCAAGCTAAACTACTAGGAGTCGTTATAGACAATCAACTTAAGTTTCATCTCCATATCCAGCATAACATCAAGAAAACCCTCCATAACCTAGGCATCCTCTGTAGGAACAAACCCTTCCTGAATACAGCTACCGGAGTAACTGTGACAACCCTCCTCCTCTGGGACAGTAATCAAGAAGCCTCAATCCTCACCACTGGCTCCAGTGGGGGACATTCATTGGGAAAATAATAGGTACACACACAGTATCTCCAGATGTAGCTTTGTGCATCAAGCACAATCAAGCACAGTTTCCCTTAAGAGCACATGGAGAACACAGTCAGGCTGGGGCTGGATCCTCTCTCTTTCTCCAGATTCCCAATATGACTCCCCACTGGCACAGCTATAGAGTTGAGATCTCAGCTGAGTGTCCAAGCCAAGGCCTCCAGCACCCTCTCAGTGTAACCAGTGCTTTGTGTCCCTGTCCAAGTAGCTGACACACACTCTTTGAGATTTGATGTACAGACACACACACACACACACACACACACACACACACACACACACACACACACACACACACACACACACACACACACACCTGGAAAGGCTGGCATAGGTTTACTAGCTATACCCCCTTCTTCCCAGACTATAAGGTAGTCACTACTGCCACCAGACACTCCTGCCAACTACCTTAAGGCTCTTCCAAGGGTACCCAATATTGTGAGTGAAATTAATATTAATGCAAATGGTAGTCTGGTCAAGAGCAAGGTTATTAGGAGTGGCCCACACAGTGTCACCAAATAAATATGCACGTACTCTCAAAACTTAAATATCTCTACAAAGATCAGACACATTGAAAGGTTTAATATATTTAATAATAAATAATAAAAGAACAAGACAATGCTAAGTATATATTCACAGTGACATCAGAGTTCAAATCACAGGAAATATTTAAAATAACATTAAAGGACGGGCTCAGACAAATAAAGAAAAACAATATCTAAACTATGCTTTACTGTATTCCTTACTGAATCTAAGAGAGTTGCTATTCCCTACTTACTTAATAGAGCAAGACGGATGATGTGGTGAATGGTCCTTCTTGTTGTCAGGCCCAAGACAAAATGTTCAGTCTCACTAAAACACTTCTCAAAATAATATCTAAAATATTAATTTTGGGATATCTTGCAGAATGACATCACTTCTGGTCATCAGACTTCTAGTTTCCATGCAACCCCCCCCCCCATTGCTGGAAGCTGGCAGGATTTAGCACATACCTGCAAAAATACACACAATGACTTTTGCTCAGAGGTGCTGGAAGTCATAAAACAATTTCACATCACCATACTTCCATAGTAGTAATTAGTTCACCTCAAAGATGATACAGAAAGCTTCCTAGTACAGACGTTGTGTCTCTGGCTGCACTGAAACCTGTGAGATAGCATCTTTATGGCCTAGCCTATAAAGTTATTTAATTTCAGATCTATTTTAAAGTTTGTGGACTGAGGTTAACCTCCTGTCTCCCAGTTTCCCATGTTAAAACATATACATTTAAACAGTTACAATAGTGCATGTACATTTCTGTTCTCTCCAGTAGGGCACACCGTGGATACATTTCAAACAAGCACTTTACAAATACCTTTACAAAACAAACATCTGTACAAATCAGTTTGATATACACATGACATACATTTCTAATACATTTGCAATACAAGCTTCTTGTATAAATCAGTTTGATATTCACAAATGACTTATAATTATTTACAAAATTCCAGCTAGCTGTGTTGGCAGTACCTCCTATCATCACTGTAACGATCACCAAAACCCTCCTCCTGCCCTCTCTACTATACGGTGCCATAATTCTCAGTAATGTACAGTCCACCTTCAGAACTAAACTAGAATGTTGGTACAAAGAAGTGGCCAAGTTTGCCATTAACACAAAGACCAATTTACATAATTGCAAAGCATTACATATGCTACAATGGCTTGAACTCCCTAACCACTTCCATTATGTCCAGCTTTTGACCCTACATAACATCATTTTTAAACCCTTAGCAATCCCAGGCCTTAGTCATGTAGTGAATCAATGCACCCCCAATAGAACTGAGATCTGCAGACAAAAAAGATCGTAGCAGTTTCTAACCCCTCTAAAGTACCAGGACAAAGCTTATATTCCTTCACTGTAGCTAAAGTGTGGAACTCTCTCCCCCAACCACTAGAATGACTACTAACGTGGCTGCCTTCAAATCCTCCCTAAAACAACATCTAAATAGTACCTGGAAATGCTTCTGCTCTACTCCTGGCTAACATACATACCACCCCTCACTACTCTACTCCGACTAATCTTGCTATGACATTTTTAACCCCTAACTGATGCAACTTCTTACACCTTACACTCCTCTTTTCTCACCCCCTTCTTCTGATTACCCTAACTTTTTCTCTAAATTCTCTTAACTGACCTTTCTATGAATGACCTCCCTGCACTCCTCTCTCATCTCTAGCCCTTTTATACCATCATATAATGGCCACTCTACCAACATATCCCTGTCATTTTACAAAAATATCTGAATGAATCATGTACTACCTTATGTGTGAATGTGGAATTTCTATCCTCTACTTTATGGTAAATAGAACTTCTTGTATGAATGTACACAGATGGTTAATTGTATTACTCTGTATTTGACATTTTAATATGTTTCTGATGTATGTATGTACCTAGATATCTGTACGTTTGGAGCTTTTCTCCCTGGGCCTCCACTGAAAATGGGTACATTTGACCAATGTGGACATTCCCAGTAAACAGACATCAAATAAATAAATAAAAGATTACAGCTGGTACAAAGTGAGACAGTTCAATCAAAGTCAATAGATGTAATTTCTCTATATTATTATATTTTACTTTATTTTCATTCATTTGCTAACTGGGTAAGTCCACTGGACACTAGTGTTCCTTTTCAGGCGTGATCCACAGCATGTTCTGGCTAAGTGACCTGCAAAAGCTAGATTGACCCTGAAAATCAACTGTACAAGACATGATGGCAATTCAATAAAGCCTACATGGTCATTTCTGACCGTGTGTGTGTCGTGGTGTGAAAAAAACACAGCCACAAATACTTTTAGATTCAGTAGACTCCATGTAGTGGCACACACTCATGCACAAACAGGGTAAATACTGTGGCATGGTAATTATAGCATAAGTAGCTGAATTGTATGCTAATCAAGTAAACCAACACAGTTGAGCAATTAACCAAGCTCTAAAGCAACTGTGTAGACTCTGTGCTGCTGTTCCCTGTGTATTTGAAAACTTTTTGAATACAGTCGCGGAAAACAAAGGAATCAATGGCAGGTTTCCCAGTGCTTGTCATGTAACTATGCTTGTGGCACCATGTGTATGTGTAGGGCTGGAGTATAGATGGTCCTGGGTTCTAGTACAGGGTGTGCAACCTTTCCTTCACTTTTTTGTGCTCCATGTTTGAGCGTTATCATGAGAATGGAGGAAAGTATACCAGTTTGCCTGTGTTTACCTTATTTAGATGGAGGTGCATAAAGGTGTGCAGAGGTGCATGGAGGTATTCTTAGCACACTAATGAGCAAGCAGCAGGTGTGTTTATTAGATGCATGCTAATGAACCAATCCAACATGGTGGAGCTATTCAACAAGCTATAAAGCATCTGTGTAGACTCCATACTGTTTTTTCTTGCATACATCAATACTATTGGAGTAGAGACATGGAAAATCTACAGGGACAAAATGCTAAGGGCTGCTGCTGCTTTGATCCATCTGTATGTGCTACAGCCTGAAGCCAGTGGTGCTGCTGCTGGTACCAATAGGCGTAAGCCAAGAAGGAGAAGGGTTTTCAGGCCCTGGGTAACTTTTCAGATGCTACATGACCTGGAGATTGTAGAGCACTACAGGGTGGATAGGGACACACTACAAGAACTCTGTGACCTCTGCTGCTCTCAACTCAGAGCCAGAGCTAACCGAGGGTAACCTATCCCAGTGGAAACTAAGGTATGTGTAGCCCTTAGAATCTTAGCTACAGGTACCTTTCAAAGACCATCTGGGGACATGGGTGTGCCATAAGCATCAAAATCTAGTATCCTCCACCAGTTCCTTGATGCAATGCTCATACATGCCAGTGAGTGCATAATTTTTATCCATAGTTCTGAGGAAAGGGCCAGAAGTATGCAACCGTTCTCCCATGTAGCACACTACCCTGAAGTACTGGGTGCCATAGATTGCAATCATGTACACATCAAGACACCACCTGATGGGCAGGGTAGAATCTACATTAACTGGAAGGGATACCACACCATCAACTGCCAACTCATGTGTAATGCCCAGGGAATTATCTTGTATGTGTGTGCTGGCAGTTATCTTGACTCCCATATCTGGCACACATCACAGCTGTACTTGATGTTTGCTAGGGGGGCATCCCACAGGGCCATTTACTTGGGGATGCTGGCTATGCATTGGAACTGTGGCTGATGACACCCATCAAAAGTGCACACACAGCCACGGAAGAATGCCATAGTGAGGCACAAGCTCAAATCAGAAACATTATAGAGAATGTGTTTGGGCTTCTGAAGTCATGGTTCTATACCTGGGTACATCTGGAGGAGTCCTGCAGTATAATCCAAGCATGTGTACCCAAGTCTTCATAGTATGTGCTATGCTACACAATCTGATCCTGGGGAAATAGCTGCAACAGGATCATCAAGGGGAAGAGACGCACATCCCCCCTGCCAATGTCTGGGTCACCATGACCACAGTCAGAGGAGGGCTCAGAGGGGGAACCGCCAGTTGCCGTGGCTGGAAGCAGACGTAGGCATGCTCTGTATGCCCTTGCTTTGGCTAAGAGCCAATGCATAGCACATTCACTGACCACCTAGGGACCTAATACCTTTCTCCTACTCAAATACATATAGTAAAATTGATGCCAGGAAACTCACACTACCTTTACCTCCCCATGTATTGCCTGTGTACTGCTTACATCAGACAGAATCAGCCCTGAACTAAAACTGTGTCAACTGCTGCATTTGCAAGGTAAGTCCTGAACCTAGACTGTATTCTTTAATAAATTTATGGCATATCCTTGCATGTCTTAACTTGGTACAGTAAGTAAATAGTGGTGGATTTCTGCAGAAAGTACCTTAACATGTGACACCAGAGACTTATTGTACTTATATGTGTCCATTAGAAAGTTGTAGGCCTCAGGAATCAAAGATTCACACAGTCATACTTCTCAAAAGTACTGATACATGCCCTCAGTTTAGCACCATACCTCTGTACTGGTAAATCATTAAACAGAGAAGTTAGAAAGTAATGATACACATTGCAGTTTCTGACTTCACAACCCTTCCTAAGATCAAACAACAGGCAGGATGCAGAAAAAGGAGAGTAACAACAGCATCATATCCTTGTTTATGCCATAACAGTAACTCACCTATGGTCCCCTCAAAGGAACAGTATATGCTTGTTTGTGCCACCCAACCTGGCCTTCAGTTGCTGGCAACTGCATATCATATTAATCTTAGTTAATATTCTCACACATTTTAAGGCCAATGATATGGAATGGCTTACAAATTGCATGTCTCACATTACTGGTCGATAAGTGATGAATTAATAAGAAGCACAGCAATGTAAGACAGACATGTATATTTGCAAGCATAATCAATAACAGGTTATGTGATCACTAAGTGCACTATGTCCAAATATACTAAAGATAATTAAATGTACAAATCAGAGCTGATAGTCTGATAGCAACATACATTCTGATGCAGTTGGTTGTGTGAAGAATGACTTCAGTTCTTTGCTGCAAAGCTGTTTGTGTGGCAAAGAGGAATAAGGCATCTATCATGTTTTCTGAAGCTGCATTAGTGTGAGAGTTCAAATCCAGAACTATGTAGAAATATCCAACGTGTACTATAATTTTCTACTGTGTATGTCATACATTGCTTTTCATTTCATGTATGTCTCTCTTTTTTTCTTGCCTTATTTTTCTTGAGTTTTAATTCCACATTTGGTGCTGCAATGTGTCACATAGTGCAAATAGTGGAACGGGAGAACAAATACATTTCATGTTTGGAGGTGTTAATCTGGTTTGTGTGAAGCACAACATTGCAGAAACAGGGAAAACTGGAGCACCTGTTGCATATTTCTGGCCCTTTCCTTAGAACTATGAGGAAAAAAGATACATTTGATTAATGCTCTTGGCCATTGTGAAAACCTGGTCTGGAGTACAGATGGTACTGGGTTCCAGTACAGAGTGCACAACCTTTGTTTTACTGCTGTGACATTGCAGTGAAGTGCAACACAGACAGCTGTTTCTTCAACCTTTTTGTGGCAACAGGTGTAAGTGTAGGACTGCCATTCACTTGGTCCTGGGTTTGACTACATCACATTCCATACACTATTACTTTTATTGATGTATTAATCTATGTATTATCACATTTATGACCAAATGTATGACTGCGGGTATACTGTGTACTATAATCCTGTAAATGTATTCCTGCTATCTGGACTGGCATAGCCTTCACTTTTGCCAAAAATGCATACATAATTGCCTGCACATGCTTTAACCTTGGCATTGCATTATTTGCCACTGTTGTGCTGAGCTTACCATCTTGCAAACACGGTGCTGATAACTAGATAACCAGCAGGTACTGTATATGTTAGATACTCATTACTAACTGTCAGACATTAGCAATGCGGCTCGCATTTGCACACTGCTTACCTATGCACAAAAAGGTATGTCTCGCATGTACATACACTTTGTTAACCATTGTGCAAATCTGCTGCTCGCTGCACTATAGAACTGTATATACGATGCTTTATTATTGGTGTTTATTGTCCATTTCTTTTGTATGACATGAAATTACCTGTGTAAACATTACAAACTGAGGGCCGTGTCTAACAATATGTCCCATATTTACAATACATCCATCTGTTGCCACCTCCAAGGACTGTAACCCACATGTCTCAGTACTTGTTCCAAATGCAAAAAACAAAAACCCAAGATCTGGAAATGTAGAGTTAAACAAAAAAGCAGGTTAAATATCAAATGCTTTATTGCAATACAGGTTACAGAGCTTTTGGGGATAACCCTTCATCAGTGCGTAAATGCATTTACACACTGAGGAAGGGTTATTTCCAAAAGCAAGTTAATCTACTTTTTTGCTTAACTCTACATTTCCAGATCTTGGATTTTTGTTTTTGCATTTGGAACTTTTGCCATCCTAATCTGGTTCACCTAGTGCTGGTCCTTGTAATTTGTATTTAGTCAGTACTTGTTTAACACATATATCAACCACAATACAAAATGTAATATCAAATATTGTGTTCTATGCAATGCACATCAGTCTGGTAACATGCAGAACTACAACTATTGACCCATATACCTAAAACACTTATCTGCAAGCCTAAGGAAGGAATCAGCATGGACCATATTCACAGGGAGATAGGTGATCTGCAACACACCTGACCCTACCCATTTTGTTTTGGTCAAGGGGACATCTTGCTTATTGATCCTTGTGGACTTCATGGACACAGACCCACAGATCTGGATGAGGGATAACAGGACATACCACCTATGTTGACTTATCCAAGGCTTTTGACACTATCCCCCGTTCATGTGTCATAGTGAAGATCTCCCATGAGGGAATTAAGCCATACAGTAGTAAAGGGATAGGCAGTTGGCTCACTGACATAACACACACTTTCAAAGTTGGGGACTACACGTCCACCACTAGCCATTTACTAGTAGAATACCACAAGGATCTGTGCTGGGCCCTCAATGACTTGCATACTACTTCCCTGAAGTGCAGGCAATGATAGATGGCCTGTGGTTTTCCATGTTTACAAATAACTGGTAACTGGATGCACTAATATAGAGTCTCCCAATAACGGTAACATATTACGGAAGGAGCTACCACACACAAATGATTTATGCCAAACCCATGGACTGAACCTTAAAGCACACAATGGCTCATTGTCCCCTTTGGCAATGAAGTACCCCTGCTAATTATGATATATATATATATAGCACCCCTCTAAGCTCAAAGATAGTGTTGTGAAACTTGGGAACATGTGGTGATAGCAATCTACACTTTCATCACTATGTGTCCATAGTGGTGACAGACACATTCTGCATTGCACACATCATACATATTGACATCACATCCAAGGTGATCATACCTCTGCTATACTCTACCGTTATCAGATCACTAATTCAGTACAGTGGTCTCTCCTGTCTGTACCTCATCAGATGGATCTACTTTGGAAGCTCAAACTTTCAAAACTTGGAACTTCATATGGTTGAGACAATAATGTCAAAGTTTTGAAAGTTCAAAACTTCAATAAAAAAATAAAAACAATTTTTTTTATATATTTATATAGGCATCAAGCCCCCTTGCACCCCTCACACCCCGTACTCATTAAATATATCAACTCCAAGATCGTACCTCAGTGAAGAAAATGGTAAATATCCTAATTCTCGCTGTGCGGTGATCTCCATTTAAACCGTTCAAAGTTTCAGAACTTCAATCTTATCGTCTTGACCATATGAAGTTCGAAGTTTGTAACTTCGATCTTCCAAAGTAAACCCCAATAGCCACCTGTAGCAATTGGAGAAAACACAGGGTTCTACCTGGGTCTATATTATGATATCATATGTTGAAATTATTGACAACTAAAATGCCAACACAAAAACATCAAGCAGCGACATAATTGAAATGTTGAAATGTTGAAAATCAAAATACCGAATTGCTATAGTTGGCCACACTCTCTTTAGTGACGTGGTACGTAAGTGCAGCATTGCGTACTAGTTATAAAGCACAATTCCAAGTTATTTAAAACAACATGGTAAATTTCAAGCATTATTTAAACATAATGAACATAAACGTTGTTAATTTTATATTGGATAAACTTAAAATATGCTATAATTTGAGTAAATGTTTGTAATTTAGCAGTCCGTAACACTTGTAGAACTGTAATATAAATATAAGGTAGACTATAGCCTTGGTGTGTATATATATATATATATATATATATATATATATATGTGTATATATATATATATATATATATATATATGTGTGTGTATATATATATATATATATATATATATATATATATATCCATGTGATAGCCATGCTTTTAAAATTGTAGTACCATTAATGTATGATGGAGCACATGAAATACATGCACGACCACCAGACATATCTTCAAGTTCATTTTGACGAATTTATGGCTAGTTTACTGCCTTCTATATGTGACAAGTGCTTATTTCCTTTGTTTTTCACTACATTTATCGAAGGTGAGGTACACAGTTAGTTAATTTTTTTTTTATTGTTCAGCAGCAGCCAGGATGCGATGTTGACCAACTATGACACTTTGATATTTTGATTTTCAACATTTTAGCATTTCGGTTATGTTGTTCGATGTTTTTGTGTCAGTGTTTTGGTTGCCAATAATTTCAATGTTCAATATCATAATATAGACCCTTCTGCCTGGTAGATTTCAGGACATCCAAACATGACATAAATGGAAAGACTGAAAGACCTGTCAGTGTACTCAGTATCATACAGGTGACCTGTGCCTGGCCTACAGGGCGGTCTCAGACCTGCTCTACTGGAAATGCTGCACGTCTGCAAGTCACATGGGACAAGAGTCACTTGGCCCAGGGTTGTCAACCTAGCCTATGACATAAACAGAACATGCTGAGGAGACAGATATATCCCCCAACGACTCACACTCATCTGCAATAGGCTCCCACTGTGTGCAAAGCAGTGCTCCCCAATGACCCTGTTCAAGCACAACCTTGACTACTGGTTGGGTGATTGTAAAGTCACCTCTGGGGTGGCACCTATGTCTCTCATTGAAAGGGCCAGTTCTCCACTAAAGAATATTTAAGGAATATACATAATAATGTTAAAGAATTTCCTTTAGCTATAATTTTAACCCATATGACAAACATGAAATGATGGATCTGAAAGTGACAGTTTTAGAGAAAATATATTATAATACAAGGAATGAGGCATTGATAAAAAAGGAAACTGCAATATAAGGAAAGTGTTTTTAGATTAAAGTCTAATGCAGCATTACCTATTAGCCTAAATCAAAGCTGTAATTGGAAAGTGTTTCTTAATTAATCAGTTTTGATTTCATTCATTTGTACTATTTATTCAGTATGTGTTTTAGTTTTATTTTTTTATCATCCCTGGAAGGCTATTTGCTGAGGTACCAGGAGGATAAGTTTATCCTTCTCTTTTATATTTTTTCTATTGTCATTTATTTTAGTGTCCATTTCCATGTTGAACACCTGATGAGTAACATTTTGTTGATTTGAAATGTTGTGCATTCTTACAAATATTGGTCTCGCTATTCTGATAACACTGAGGTACATTACTGTTTAGTAATTAAGCAATAGCCTACGAGTGGGTGTGGGTAATGCTGGATTTACCCACAGTTGTGTGGTTTGGTCACAAAAGCTTTGCCCTCGTGACCAAACAAAGGCAACCATGGGTAAATCCAGCATTGCCCACACCCAGCCATGGGTTATTGCTATTATACAATGAGATTATTTAAGAAAAAAATACTTACTTACTTTTCTTAAATAATGTCATTGCATAATGACTCTGTGCTACCCTTCCGCAGGTATCCTCGGGCATTTCTGATGTATTACACATGTGTAAGGGTCGTGTTCCCATGCTTATGCAGTACATTAGTGCTGTGCAGAGGTAGCAATAGAGAAAGGAAGATCTCCATTGCTTTTTTTAAGCTATCTTGCTATGTTAAACTTGTTTAACATAGCGAGATTAAAACAACAGAGATCTTCCTTTCTCCGTTGCTACCACTGGACAAGAAAAAAAAATCAGGGGATATACTAACGGAAAAGGTCCAGGCGACCGTTAGTATATTCTCAGATTTACAATGGGCATGCTGGTTGGGCTGGCCAATCAGGGTGCTCGTTTTTGAATGTTTAGGGCCAGTCATTGTATAATACAGATTATATCACATTTGGGAATGTTTATGATTTGTTCTTCAGTTATTGAAAACTAAATTATAGGTTGAAAATGCTGATAAACTATGAATATAATATCACAAGTAGTGTATCCATAATAAAACTGTTTTATTTTATTTATTTTTTTTTATTTTACATTTGTTAACCGGGCTGGTCTAACTGGATACATATCCGTTTTCAGTAGAGGCCCGAGGAGAAAAGCTCCAATACACAATAGAAGTACATATTTAAATTGCAAGATTCAAAGTATTGTTACAACAAGAGAATACAGCTTACATATGCAGGAATGAAAATTTACATAGATGTTATATAAGACTAAAGGACAGACAGGAAATTATACACAGAACATTGATTTCGTTAAAGATACTGAAAAATAGACTGAAATCAGAGATTTTCCTTATTACTAAAAGGAAAGAGAAATTTTAGAGATCTGCAATTAGGGAAATGGGCTACGGAAGTGGACCTAGAAGTAAAGACATATGTAGTTAGTCAGGTTCTCGACATGGGCATGTCCATTGTGTGGAGAGATATTCTTTAAGGTTAGCTTTGAAATGATAGAGCGAAGAAGTAAGTCTAAGGTTGTTTGGCAGGAGTTCCACTGCTTGCCAATGGAATTTGCATAAAGGGCATCCCCACCTGAGTTTTTTGCTTTAATGGTTAGGATCTGGATGCTGTTTGATGATCGGAGACTATTGAGGTTAGTATATGGAGTTAGAATTTTGCACAGTGAGGGAGTTCTATCAGGATGGTTGATAATTTTATAAGCTTCGAGGAGTTGGCTAAGTTTGAGGAGATTTGGCAGTTCCAACCAGCCAAGTCTTCGCAGATTAAGGCAATGATGGGTTCGATAAGGGGAACCTGTAATAAATCTGGCAATGTGGTTATAGGCAAGAGAGAGCATGTTAAGTTCACGTTTATTGAGAAAAGAGAGGATCGGGAAGCATAGAGGAGGGAAGAGAGGAGATGGGTACGAGCAATAGTTAATTTGGTAGTAGGAGTTAGGAAGTTTTAATTCTGTACATAGATCCTAGTTTTTGTTAACAGACTTTACTGTTTGGGTAATGTGTATGTCAAATTTGAGCTTATGATCAATAGTGACACCTAGCAGTTTGGTACTGGTGACAGGGGTTATGAGGGTCCCATTAGTGGATTTAATATGAAAGGTTGTGTTGTTAGTGTTTGGGAGTTCTTTACCTAGAGGTGAGAAGACGTTGGGGAAGAAAAGTAATAGTTTGGTTTTAGATGGGTTAAGTAGAAGTTTTAAGTCAGTGAACCATTTTTCAACTAGTGCAAAACAATGTTGTGTGGTCATTTGGAGATTCGAGAGGGAGACGTCGGAGCAGATTAAGGTGGAGTCGTCGGCGTATTGTATACAGGTGGATTTAGGGATGATTGATTGAAGGTCATTTATGAAGATGGAAAACAGAAGTGGGCCCAGTATTGAGCCCTGAGGAACGCTTATGGTATTCGGAGCAGTCCCGATATTCTGTTTTGCCATAGGACAGCTTGTTGCCTACCAGTGAGGTAGGAATTGAACCAGTTTAGTGCTGGAGTGTCCAGACGTAGGGTTTCAAGGATGTTGAGAAGGAATTGATGATTGACCATATCAAATGCTTTTGATAGGTCCAGAAAGAGGGCAGATGATATGAGTTTGTTATTGCGATTGTTGTTGATTGAGTCAATAAAGGAAAGGAGGGCAGTAGTTGTACTATGGTGCGGACGAAAACCATGCTGGGCATTGGACAAGAGATTATTAGAGGTCAGATAGTGAAGAAGTTGTTTGTGGATGCATCTTTCCATGATTTTCGCTATGGGGACAGGATGGCTATTGGTCTATAATTTGACATTTCCAGGAGGTACCTCCTTTGTGGAGTGGAATGATATAGGAAGTCTTCCAGATTGAGGGAATGTTCATCTCAGTTATAGATCTGTTTATTAGGATTGATATGGGGTAGGCTATTTCATCAGATGCAATTTGTAAGAATTCAAGAGGAAGGTGGTCAGCCGCTAGGGTAGTTGGTTTGAGTTTTTAGGAGGGAGCGTACATAGGAGGAAGAGACTGGCTTTAAATTAAAGGGGTAGGGTTGTCACGTCGCAGTTTAGCAGCAGGTGGGGAAGTGGAGGTAAGGTGACTGGCTAAGGTTTGGATAGTCTCAGTGAAGAAGGAGGTAAAGGTGTTGGCTACTTCTTCTTGGCCTTTCTCTAAGAGTTTCTCAGGGGTTGGGGTGGAAGTTTTGCCTGGGTGCAGAAGGTTGTTAAAACCTGCCCAGAATTTCTTTGGGTTGTTCTGGTGTTTTGCTGGAGGCTGCAGAAGTATTGTTTTTGTCTTGGGTTATGGCAGTTTTCGTGGCATTTCTTAGTTGTTGAAATTTACAACGGTCTTGGGGGGTTTTTGTGGCTCTCCATTTTCCCAGGCTTGGTCGCGAAGTTTGATTTTGGATTTAGTATCAGTAGTGAGCCAAGGTGCTATGCGAGTTTTGGTTCTAATTTGTCTATGTGGAGCATGTGAGTCAAGTATCTTAAGGAACGTGTCATTGAAGTGGGACACACTCTCTTCTAGTGGAAGAGTCTTTAATATGGTCCAGTTGCAGAATTTCAGGTCAGCAAGAAATAATTGAGGGACTAATTTTTTTTGTTTCTGATTAATCTATATAGGGGGTGTTAGAAGTTGGGCATTTATGTTTAATGATATAAGTTATTAGGTGATCGCTGAGGTCACAGGGAAGGGTGCCAGTGGTGTAGTTATTAGAGTCTCTATTAGTAAGGATCCAGTCAATTATACTTTCTTTTTGAAGTGAGTTGCCTATTCTGGTTGGGGATAGGATATTTTGGGAGAAACCATATAGGTTAATAGGTTGTGGAGTTATATGGGTAGAATAGAGAGACCAGTCAATGTTGACGTCTCCAAGAACTATGGTTTCTTGTGGGTAGTTGATGGCTAGCCAGCTCAGGGATTGCTCCAGGTTTTCTGTGTTCTTCCCTGGCGGGATATAGGTTACAATAAGGTTGATGCATTTTGAGTGTTTAGGCAGATCTGTAGGGCTATAATTTCTAGGTTTGAGATCATAGGAGGTTGTACTTGGTTCTTAAGGATGTTTAGTTTATTTTTAAACATAATAGCTATTCCTCCACCTTTTTTCTTTGTACGATCAGCCCTGAGAATATTGTACCCGGGTGGGAGGATCTCTTCATTCTTAGTAGAGGGTTTTAGCCATGTTTCGTTAGACACATGATGTCAGGGAATGACTAGCTATGATGGCGTGAAGGTTGTGAATTTTGTTGTTAATGCTTCTTAGGTTCAGGTGTAATATTAGAAGGGAGTCAGTAGGCTTTCGGGTTAAATTATAGGTATTAGAGATTGGCATAGTGGTGGGACCTGGGTTTGGGTGAATATCTCCATCGATATTCATACAGTTTTTCAAGTAAACTAAAAGTCTTTGTAGTTTAAATAGTATTTTGAGATTAGTTTTGTTATGTGGGATTTTAGGGTGTTGAAGTGTCGGGTGGACTATTTTGGGGAATATATTTTTGGCCTGGTAGATTGAGGGTGTTATATAACTGTCATGGAGATTAAATTGGGAGTTGGTGTGGCACTTAGGGAAAGGAATGCCTATAAGAGTTTGGTTTTCATATATTGTTAGGATATAGGTGGTGATGAGAAGTAAAATTATGATGGGGTAATAGTATAAGTGAAATTTGCCATACTGAAGTAGGGAAGTGGGTAACGAGTGGGGGAAGAGACTTTGTGTTGGGTTTGTTAGAGGGTTGGGCCTTGGGGTGGGAGGAGTTATGGAGTTTGACAAGGGAGCCTTGGATTTGTTAAGTGGGAAAGTGGGAGGGACTATTTGTAGCTATAAAAGTAGGGATGCTGGGGGCGGGTGGGATAAGGGGGCAGGGAGGGGAGCGGAGCGGGGCCTACACCGCCAGGAGACTTTACAGGGTTTTAAAGGTAACAGTTCCAGTAGTATAATTCAACACAATGGAGTTACTAGTGCTGAATTTATAAAGATACAATTTTTTACAGGCTTTGTATTGTTAAAGTCCTCAAGATAGAGTGTCAGGTTCTTGACAAGGACAGTATAGTTCTCTCTGAATAGGGTACTAATGTTTTGTATTTACCCTGATTTTTAAGAAGAGTTGAGGCTTCTGGTTTAGTTTTCTTTTATGGTCCTGATGGGCCGCTGTTAGGTCTTGGGAACCACAGGAAGCTAGGCAAGGGAGGGGGCTACCTGTGATACAAGTGAGGGAGAGAGATATGAGTATTAGTGTTAATAAAGGTTGAAAAATAGAACTAGCAGGCTACAACAGCTATCCTTTTAGACACAAACACACTCAAATGTCTTCATAATCCATAAAGTATGCAGTTAAAGAGAAACATTCAAATACTATGAGATGGCATCTAATGACTTCAGCTTTGTTAAATAGACAGCAGATACTGAAATTATAACTTTAAATGAGTTCAGCTCTAGGTCGCTAATGCATTATGCTTAAAAGATGCCTAGAGTTAGTCAGGAACATGTGCAGGCCTTTGCATAGTCTTTAAAACACATTCTTGTACATAAAATAGCATCCAGTTACTTTAAATGATTACAGAATTAGGTCGCATATGGTTTATGATACAAAGACATTAAATGTAAGTCAGTAACATTTGCGAGCATTTACATAAGCAGTAAAACACATTCAGTTCCTTTAAAATAGATTCAGTTGCCTTCGTATACTTAGAATAGCGTTCACATACACTGCCAGGAGACTTTACAGGGTTTTAAAGGTAACAGTTCCAGTAGTATAATTCAACACAATGGAGTTACTAGTGCTGAATTTATAAAGATACAATTGTTTATAGGCTTTGTATTGTTAAAGTCCTCAAGATAGAGTGTCAGGTTCTTGACAAGGACAGTATAGTTCTCTCTGAATAGGGTACTAATGTTTTGTATTTACCCTGATTTTTAAGAAGAGTTGAGGCTTCTGGTTTAGTTTTCTTTTATGGTCCTGATGGGCCGCTGTTAGGTCTTGGGAACCACAGGAAGCTAGGCAAGGGAGGGGGCTACCTGGTTTATTAAGAAGACAAGCCTGCTATACTCGCTTTTCTTGGTTTGACAGACATGTTACAAAATATCAAGATAACATAATTTGCAGTTGTTGCCCCCACTCCATGGGCAAAACACTAGAGTGCGAAAATCTGGGCAGTGGAGAGCTAATTTTGTACTGAAGTAGGAAAATCATAAACAGCTCAAAAATCGTTGTTTCTCAGCATGAAATACCGCAAACAATGCCAGCCAATATAGTTCTCACGTATAAACCATTTAATCATATGTGGTTTCTGTCTTGGTGGTGACAAATGCAACACACAATTACTTGTCATGCACGTATACTGTACATCTTCGGCAGTATTGCTGTTTATACATAATGTTAAAATAAATTTACTGGTGGGGAGTCGATCACCGTTCTTTAATATATATTTTTAGATGATATTTCAGTTTACTTGCACATATATCTCGATTTATGCTTTAACTTGTAGAAACAGTTATACATATCTATAATTTAAACAATTACATAAAAGCAAGGGATTTTAGGGGAAGGGGAAGAAAGTGAAATAAATAAGAAAAGAGATTTATCATATGTTCTCTATAGATTTTTCATTTTAATTTATTATTAGGGCAATTTTATGTTAATTTGTATATATTAAAAAAATCATCTTTGCTGCAAATGTTGGCTTTGTTAAGTGTTAATAAATAATATTTATTAGTCTGTTATAAGATAAACAATGAACATATAGTTTGCACGGTTCTATGTTTCAGCTTCATTACTACAGTATAATTAAATACTCTTCTACTAGTCGTGATTCCAACAAACAGATCACGTTTATCACATCACTTTCCTCTAAAAGAAAAAGTGAAACTCGTTGTCTTAGTAAAGACACATTACATTACTACCTTACAGTGTCTTATTGGTTCACATTGTGTTTGTAACTATTGCTCCCTTTTTTCTTTACATGCATTTTCCTTTATTCTTCCTTAATAATAACCCAAACACCATCATACACTGAATTTTTTGCTACCATTACAAGAGCACATGTAATAAATTCATTCATACATGGTCTTAAAGTGGGTTAATACTTTATGAAACATTTGCATCAATGGGTGTGTATGATTAGTACATATCCATATTCGTTACTATTGATAAATATTACATGCTAAAACTAAAAGAATGACTGTGTGTTTGCTGGGAAGCATACAGTCCCATCTACCAAAACCCCTCCGTCAACTCTTCAACATCAGACTCTCCACTGGCTGTGTCCCCATTGTGTGAAGAATGTCAGTTGTAGTGCCCTTGTATAAAGGTGTTCCCTCTTCAGACCCTGAAAATTACAGGCCTATATTGGTGTGGGTATTTGCTGGTTATAAGTGGATTGAGGGCCCAGCCTACTCTGACCTACTCCATGGGCCCATGCTAACAGTGGGAGGGATTTATGTGCAACTGCTGGTCAGTGTGTGTCTGATATAATGCCCCCCAGACTATAACCCTGTCCCTCCACTCAGTAGCATATGGATTCTTGAGGGATGACCACTGCTTAGCCTTCCATGTTATGAATGGCCGGACAGCTTGGTCATCCATGGTTTGAATAGCTGGACACTCTTGGAACTCCATCAGCTAAACAGAACTAGTGATAAAGCAAATTCCCACACTGAAGACCTCAGCCTATACTACAACAACAGCACATGCAGTGGCAGAAACCTAATCCAACATATCCCAAATTTATGGAATATGTCACTGTTACCTATCAAGGAGAGTTCTTCTGTAGCAACCTTTAAACCCACTCTGGATGACTGAATGGGAGATAACAAATTTTCACCAAGGAAAGTCTACTTAACTGGAGGACATTGTTATTCTTCCACAGTATTTGGTGATGTATCTCAGCTTTATGATGTTCTTTTTGGTCATGAACTCAGTAAGAACCTCAGACATGAAGATTAGATCAAATTCATTTATTTTTTGTTTTTATTGTTTTTCATAAATATAATAAGTTACATGTCAAGTAAGAAAAATTACAAGATATATATCAGCATCAATTAGTATTAACAAACATATGATAGAAAATGAAAATGTATTGTAATAATTCTAAGAATATAAATAACCTAAGGAACAAGAAAAACTATATACAAAGGTGACTAATCAGAGCGTATAAATGATTTGACTTATACAATTTACATAATTGATTAATGTATATTAACGTCTGTTTTCTGTAATATTTCCATTACTTTTAATGAAGAATTATGATGAGAAGTAATTCTATTAGTCCTAGACTTTAAAGTAGCAATTTCCATATAACCAACAGATAGCGCTAGATTCTTAAATTTACTAAAAGTAGGAGAAGAAGCATTTTTCCAATTAAGAGTTATGATTTTTTTAGCTATGGCTAATAGAGACCAGAGAACTGAATATTTAATTCTTGGAATATGTTTTGGGATAAATGTATTTAACAGAACTAAAGCTTTTGTCAGTTTAAATTCATTTAATTCTTGAAGATCCTTTAATTAACAGTGAATAATCATTGTTCTTACACTTTAACATTAGAGTGACTTCTTCTTTCTTCTAGCATGTGTTGCGTTCTATTCAGTATTTATTCTGTTTTTATTCAAAAAATAAGGAGTTTATGATATATGACTTTAACTAGTAAATTGTGGAGAGGAACGTTATGAATATGGTTAAAGAACTTGTATCTAAAATTCAATTACTCTTTTCTTTTGGTATCTTTTTCTCTTTATTCCTCTCCCTTCTCAGCTTCCCACCTGTATCGTGATAATATTTTGGTTGGATATTCAGCTATAATTATCACTTTTAGAGTTTATGTCGGCGGAATTCCAGTTTTTTTATTTTTAATATGAAAAAAATGTTATTAAAAGCCCATAAAGAACTAATCAGTACTCCAATGCAATTCAGAACCCAAAAGAACAATTAATAAAGGATAAACATACAAACAACTAGGAGACAAACAAACAGCTAGGAGAATACCTTGTACCAACAACAACCAGTAACCCAAGAGCAATAGTGTGAGGAGCAAAATAATGCAACATACAATGTTCAATATCTTTGCAAAAAAATCCAAAAAAGGTATTCAGTGGATGTTAGTTGTCTCTAAGACCTAATCCAGGACGTGAGAAGTCTGCCCATTAGGTCACCAGTAAATAAAACTAAAACAACAAACTACCCAACTCAACCATATCCATCCACAAGTATTGCTTGAATCCAGGGAGCCAATGCAGCTAATACCTAACCCGTTCACCTTGGCTTCCTAGTGTTCCATTCCAGATCAGATAATTCCTCCAGAAAGCCCATATGTTCCTGAACGTTGGGTGGGTCTCTATGTTTTAAAGACTTGGTACCCAACTTCTTACCCACCAAAATCATCAGATGAAGTAGGGCATTATAGGACTTTTCTAGTGATGGTGCAGGGTCAAAGATCATGCCGCTGTAAGGGTCACTGTTTCCACCAGTAGTGCAGCTCTACTTTATGTCCATCCAGTCCAGGCCACTCCCAAAACGTGGTTCCATTTTCCCAGTGTTTCATCCCAGCACCTCCAACAGAACAAAGCTGCCCCTGGATACAACTGAGACTGTCTCAATGGAGTATAAAAGTACTTGAATAAACACTGCCATCTGAACAAATGGAACATTCTGGATTTTGTGGTACTCCTAGGAATCTAGATAAGAATCTGTCAGCAATTCCAAGAAAGTTCTATGCAGAGTTTTATTTATGACCAAAGTCTGCACTTATTTGAAAGAAACTTCTTGCTATTTATTGGAATCTTGTAAACCCCAGAAATCATTCCTTTGGAAGTAAGGGTGTCCCACCCTAGAATCTACACACACTGAGGGCAGTTACTCCTTTCTGTTTTGATCAAGATTGCGGTATTGGCTTTTGTACTTGATGGGAGTAGACCCACTTGCTACCCTTCCCTGCCCCAAATTAATTCTGATACTCCTGCTGCCTCATCAAGCTATCCCTTATTAGGAGTTTTCTCCAATAATCTAAACTCCAGAGAGTACCAAATGTGTTTTATATATATATATATATATATATATATATATATATATATATATATATATATATATATATATATTAACCAACCTGTAGTATTAGTGTCCTTAAAGGTCCCCAGAGTTAATTTGAAGGACTCCTCTAGGCTGGACCCATTAGAGTTGGGGGCAGAAACACTGTGCTGCCAAAGCATTCTGTTCAGGACTTCAGTCCCCCCTCTCAACTGAAATAATACAATATCTTTCCAGACTGAAGAGTAACTTGAATTCACCAGGCTAAGAAACAGCTTCAGTCTGTCAGATTAATTGTAACACTCAAAGTTGGGATGAGCTGTACCACCAGGGGAGGTAGGGAGTATGAGTAACTTCTAAGCAGCATGTGACTTACCACTGTCTCAGACAGAGATTGTTACCATATGTTTTAGGTCACTACAAATTTCTTAGGAGGGGATAGAGGGATATCCTGTGATGTGTATAACATCAAAGCAAGCACAAATCAGGCAACAACATGAACATGCCAATTAAAATCTAAACATAATCCACTCAACTTCTTAATGAATTGCCTGGGTCATGGAAGTGTATCCCCATTGCAACATCTAATGTGGAGCCAAACTTTAAGCCAAAATATGTCATCTTTTTGCATACTAAGAAATGGAATTAGAGAAAAGTATTTTGGAGAGGGAACATAGTTCACTTTACAAACTGAGTCTTATCAACATTACCTGAGTACCTCATTGACCCTCCATATACCTGCATTTCATTCATCACTGTGGGAAGGTCTTGCACTGAGTCAGACAAGTATATGAGAAGGTCATCTGCATACAACACTACCTTCACCTGGCAACCACTAATGTCATATCTGCTAAATGTCACACTTCTAAACTTGACCACTAAAGACTTGATATACAGGGCAAAGAGTAAGGGGAAAGGTGGTAACCCTGGTGAGTAGAAAGGTGGCACTCTTGATGAATGCTCTTCAGCAATTTGAAAGAATTAGATAATCAAAGGCCTAAATTCATCCAAACCTTGGAGGTAATATAGAGTCCCTTTAATAACTCCATAAGCCTTCTTGATAAAGCCATTTTATCCAAAACTAAAAATAGGAAATTGCAGTTCACTTCATTGAAGAAATTCTGTGCACCACAACTAATAATTGTTAAGGGATTACCTGTTCTCCTAGTGTTCTCTAAAGTAAGAGTCATTTTAATTACATTATCAAACATTGTCCTATGTGAAACAAACCTTGTTTGATCCAAATGGATCAAAGCTAGAAGAAGAGGAGCCAATCCCTCTTCAACAAAATGGCAATTAAAAACATATAATCATGGCTTAAAATTGGGATAGGTCTGTAGGACCTTCCCAGAGCAGAGTCCTTTCCAGACATCAATGAGACTGTTGTTGACTGGCTGTTTCCATGAAAGAGGAGGAATTCTCCTTATCAGTTCTATGTTAGTTAATTTAGTAAAATGATTGACAAACATGACTTTGCACATATCATAGACTTCCTTGTCAGACTACCAAGTGGTTTTTCTCCTAGTTTGATCCCTCAACAGAAGGGAAGCCTCCTCAGAGGTAATTAGAGTGGGTAATGCCTCTTGCTGAGAAATGTGACCACAAATCCACATCTGCCAGGAAGCCTCTGGTCTTGCTAAGATAACTCTCAGATAAGCTTCAGCATCTAGCTAGCTTGAGTCAATCACAATTCCAGCATCCAGATCCCTGAGAATGCAAATCTACCTCTATCTGAGACCTGCTGCTGTAATCTAATCACCAGGTGCTTGAAATATTTTAGGAGTTGGTGTAAAATGTTTGGTCTTTTAATATTTAAGGGTTTTATTCACCTTCCTATTAAGATGCTGTTCCATATGTTTGACCTTTTAATATTTAAGGGTTTTATCCACCTTCCTAGTAAGATACTGTTCCATGTGTTTGATCTTATAATATTTAAGGGTTTTATCCATCTTCCTACTAAGATGCCATTCCATATGTTTGACCTTTTAATATGTAAGGGTTTTATCCACCTTCCCAGTAAGATACTGTTCCATATGTTTAATCTTTTAATATTTAAGGGTTTTATCCACCTTCCTACTAAGATGGTATTCCATATGTTTGACCTTTCAATATTTAAGGGTTTTATCCACCTTCCTAGTAAGATGATGTTCCATATGTTTGACCTTTTAATAATTAAGGGTTTTATCCACCTTCCTACTAAGATGCTGTTCCGTATGTTTGACCTTTTAATATTTAAGGATTTTATCCGCCTTCCTAGTAAGATGATGTTCCATATGTTTGACCTTTTAATATTTAAGGGTTTTATCCACCTTCCTAGTAAGATACTGTTCCATATGTTTGATCTTTTAATATTTAAGGGTTTTATCCAACTTCTTAGTAAGATGCTGTTCCATATGTTTGACCTTTCGATATTTAAGGGTTTTATCTACCTTCCTAGTAAGATACTGTTCCATATGTTTGATCTTTTAATATTTAAGGGTTTTATCCAACTTCTTAGTAAGATGCTGTTCCATATGTTTGCTACTAGTGACCTTTAGCTTATCAATAGTCCCTGATATCGACCTTTAGCTTAGCAATAGTCCCTTATCTCCACTGAAAAGGATCCAGTTGGTCAGTAAGTAACTCATCTTTCACCTCTTTACATTTCTATGGAAATTCCCTCCTAGTTCATACTTCAAAAACTGCCTAATCTGATCCACTAGCAGCCCCTTCAACTAACCCCCAATTCCATCTCACTACACAATTCAGGGTAAGAGCAAAAAAAAAAAAAAAACTATCGACCTCCTCTTGCTAGGCACCCCTTTGCAGAAATAAAATTCACCTTCCAGTGCCTCTTTAAACTGTTTGTATCATGCCTACAACCTAACTGTAATGGGGAAGGATCTGACAAAATTATAGGAAGGGTAAGAAAATCCTGAACCACGTACTCACACTCCCTAGGAATAAGAGTCATGTCAAACCTAGAATAAGTCAGATAGTGAGGGGAGAAACACGCAAATATTTGTACCCCCATCCCTACCAGGGCATTAATGTCCATCAGCTCCATTTGCCTAATGTAAGAACTGATAAATGTTTCCAATACAGAAGCAAAAAATGCCATTTGTACCTCCTCACTGGCAAACATTGTATTCCATCCACTATATTATAAAACAACACCTTCCTGAAAAAAACACTCACTAAAAATGTGGGTCTATATCATATGAGCAAATAGGAAAAACCGTGAATGCTCATAATCTCGAAAGTACTGGACCTTGAAGTGCTTTTTCTGAGTTCGTGGTACAGTGAAGAAAGGAATATTTGCCCTTTCCTCACTGCAGTGCGATCTCGGAGTTGGAATATATATTTAGCAGTGGGTGTGGGGGGCACAGCCCCCTACAATAGCAAGTTCAAGGTATGGTACTTTCTAGATTGTGAGCATTCACAGTTTTTCCTGTTCACTCATATGATATAGACCTAAAAATGCTTGCATTTTCAGCTTGGGAAGCACCTGATGGAATACAATGGAAAGCTGTAAGAATGAACCTGCCCTTCAACAGCCCTATAACTGTGATACACGTGCAAAATGTGTCACTTAATTCCTCTAGTAACTCAAAGGTTGTGCATCTTTTGGAAAGTTTACCACTCCTGTCCTTCTCCCTTCCAACATAAATCAGCTAATCTATAGCCCCACCCTGATCATTTAAAATACTCTAATTCTCAGAAGTGCATCTTATGATGCAGGCACAGGAAATTAGGAGTAAAATATTTAACGTAAATAAAAATATTGGAATGTTTCACTGGACAGATGAATACATTAATATTCCGGGACGTAAGTTTGAACATCATGGGTGATAATGTAAAAAAAATCAGTGAATAAAAACTCCTTAGGGATGGCATTATACAAATACAGTCAATTGTCTTACAAACAACCTCCCCATGTACAGAAAAGCTTTTAATCCACTGAGCAGTAAAACCCAACAGTTGAACTCCTGCTAACAACCAGTGAATTTCCCACATAGCACTCCAACACTGAAGTCCACCCCCAATAAAAATATTGTTAAAACAGTACAACATATATCTCCAAACAACCATAACATACATATTTGGTAACTACCTACAGTACTCCAAAATATGTTACATTTCCTAAGTAAAGACAAAAAAAACTTTAATCAGAATCAAGGCCAGTGGAAGTAAGCCCATGGCCTGACGGGTATCATATGATGCACATAAGTACACCAGAACAACAAAAGAGACCATACATCAGAATAGTACCAGAGACCCAAAAAACAAAGAAATGAAAATAGCTGCATGAATGGATGTCCAATTAAGTCCTTATGTTCGCCTCTGACCCCCTCCCCCCCACACACACACACTCATAATGCAACACCGACCAGTTAATGCAGGCCAAAAGATTACGTTTACCAATATTAAAATGCCTAAAAATGAAGACATTGTCTAATAAGCCAGAAAATCAGTGGCTCAAATGAAGGGAGTCAGCCAAGGACAGGAGCTGAAAAAGGCCATTAAACCTGTTGTGTGAAATAGTCAAAACAACTGTTCTCAGCACCCACAGCCATAACATTGATTGTATCCTCAGCACCCACAGCCATAACATTGATTGTAGTGATGGTAGTAACGTTATTCAGGGATATTTGTTCAATCCTTATAGATAAGTATCATCTGTTCGTGAGCCAGGCCTGCCAACCAATCCAAACACCTAAAGCTACCCTGTCATACTGCTTAGTACTTCACACCACTATCACTGTGGTATAATGTAGGTAACAGATGAGTAAAGTGCTGAACTCACAGCTATGCTAGTGCTCCAAATTCCTCTCTAGGCCCTTATATGGCATGGACATTCCATATTTTACTCCAAAGTAAAGAAAAGAAAAGAAATAGCCACCAGTACAACTCTACTCTTACAAGGAGCGTATCACAGAAATTCCAGCAGGCCACTCATGGGATTAAGTGAATCCCTCCTCTGCTCTGAGCAGACAGCTGTATTCAGCCTGCTACATGTAATAATGTCAAATGTTCATCTAGATGTTTTACTCTCAGAAATATTCTCAGTCAAGATGGTTTACTTTGAGAAATATGCACATTATTCCCACATTACATTTATTAATCTTTTATTATATATTTATTATTATTAAGCAAAAAAATAAAAGAATACCATTTACAGAATACTATATTATGAACCCCCTTTTAAAAGAAGGCAAAGATCCTACAAATTGCATTATATTCCAACCCATATCCATACTGAATGTAGATCAGTATTCCTATATCCGTAATAACAGCTAACGCATTGATCCCTTTCTTATCTCATAAATCCCAGTATGTGTTTATAATCAATAGACAAATCAAAGATAATATAACAACTAACACTTATTGATCATGAAGTTAATAAGAAAAAATCATTAGCATTGAGAAGAAATTGTATTTATTTATTTAACATTTGTTAACCGGGAAAGTCCAACTTGGAAGGAAGCCAATTTTCAGCAGAAGCCCAGGGAGAAAGGCTCCAGATGCATGTCTTTGTAAAATTGGAGGAAACGAGCACCTGGTGGAAACCCACACGAATGCAGGGAGGACATGCAGACTCCACAAAGAATGCACCCTAGCCGAGAATCGAACCAGAGAACCTGTTGCTGTGAGGCAACAATGCTACCGCTGTACCACTGCGCCGTATTAGTTTGACTGGTCACATTTTTTTTTTTTAATTCTGGAAAATTATAACTTCCCAGTACTTTTTATCTGCTTTTTATATAAAGATTATAAAATATTGATACACTAACTCATTAACATTAACATTGAATCTGAAGGGGATTTGAAAATCAAAGGGCCATTGTCTATGAATGATTTTCTCTTTTATATATTCTAGCATTAATGATTTCATTGCTCATTTTAATAATTTGTTACTAAACTATATCAAATATTCATATATTTCTTGACAATCTAAATATCCACCTAGCCACTAACTGGCAGTGCAAACTACAACTGATCCAAAGCCACCTTGCACCTCTCATCAGTACTTTAAACTTTTTTTTCTTTTAGTACACTGTATTATCTTTTTCTGTCTTATAAGTTGTTTTCTTCATTGTAATAGCTATAAGCTGTGTACTTTATAACATTTCCTTTTCTCAAATTTTCCTTTAAACTACGCCTGACAGTTTTTTACCCCTAGTTTTAGTCATTTCAGGTATCATTCAACTGGAAAGCATAAGCTGGAGAGCCCCACCCACCATTCGATATATCATCATCAAACCATACAATTATTTCTCTGGTTTCCTAAACAAAATTACTTGGAGTGGTCATTGACCATAATATGAAATTCAACATGCGTGTTTATATTACGCTGTTGAAAACTCAAACTGTTGACAGCGTAATAATCAACACAAAAATGTTGAAACTCCCAAACATCGAACACACACACATAAAAAAAAAAAAAACACCCAAACGGGGGCAGGCCCCCCTGCACCCCCACACCCCCGCTATGTAAATATAGCAACTCCGAGATCGCACTACATTGCAGTAAATGGAAATCTCCCCTTATGGAGATTTCCGTTTACACGTATGATGACTTTCGCTTTCGACATTTTGGTGTCGACAATATCAGCTTCTATATTGTCGGCCTTTGACAGGGTGAAGTAGACCCCAGCATGCACATGTCACAGACAATGAAAAAAAGTTCACAAAAAACTAGAAACCCTGTACAAAGACCAACACTCTCTAAACAAATCTTCAAAGGCCACTATAGCAAGAAACCATCTTATCTCTACGCTACTATAGGCCTCACAATTTCTTAAAAACATTAAGAAATCTGACTTAGCAAAACACAAAACTTGCTATAATAAAATCGTAAAGTTTGCTACGGAATCAGATTTCAGATCTCACCATTGTTTGGCTTTAAAACAACTATCTTGACTCGAACTACCAAACTACTTGCTTATAATCAATTCACCTTCGACCATCAAATACTAAACCAGCCAGATAAAACACCAGTACTTCAAAATCTAATGATACACTACTCCAATAACATGGTATTATGTTCCTCTAACAAATCCTTCTTAAATATATCCAAACCTAACAATGCAGCTAGAGTGTCACTTTACTTAAGCTGCAAAGCCAAAAACTTGGGATTCCCTGCCATTAAACATCAGAACAAGTACTAACACTTCCAACTTTAAAAAACTTCTGAAATCCCACCTATCTGAACCCTGGACCTGCTCTTGCACAAACCCTGGTTAGGAAATAGATGTCTTAAGGCAGCTAAAGGAGCACAACCAGTTATTTTTGTATTTGAATAGTATACCCTACTAAGCACGTGTACTTAATTTGCTTGTTTTTCTACCTTCAGTCACAGCGGTGATATTCCTTGTATCCTACCTGGACTATAACATTGTATTAGTGAAATGTATTTCATACATTTTTCATTTTGTACTTGTATCTGAGATTGATCAGCATTTGTATCTGTATGTTGTATATGTATCGTGCTGTTATTTATAAATGTGGAGCTTTTCTCTCTGGGCCTCTGCTGAAAAGGACATTTTTGTCCAGTTGGACTTTCCCGGTAAACAGATGTAAAATAAATTAAATATATAAAAATAAGGTTTCTGGTTCAGCTGTTATGGGATCACAATTTCATGGATCTATGACTTCTGACCAAAACTCAGTTTCCTTGTTATTCGGCCCCTTTCTCCTTCCTTTAATAATGACAAATTCTCTGCACCTCTATCATAGAATTGTTTCTATTTTAGCTGCCTTCACTGTAGAAATTCTGTAGCAGGCATTCCGGCTACATTAGGATACTTTAGAATTGGTGCAGAACTTCACCCTCTGAAGACTACATCAGGATATGTTAACACTTTTGTGGTAGTTACCTGCATCTAAAGGCTATGTCAGATACTTCAGAATTGGTGTTGTAGTTAACAGCCTCTTTAGTAGTTCAAAGCTTCTAGCTTGCTGTGCTGACCAAGTAGAGACTGCATCATGCTCATGAAGCAGCTTTTTAGAGACACAGATGTGTTTGACAACCAAGGTATAAATATCAGCATGTGTTGTACCATCACAAGAATTACATTAACGAGGATTTATCAGTAGAAGTTTGCATGTTTATCATGGTGTGCAATCTGTCAGCATCTGACGGTAATCCATCAGTAATAAGTATGTGTTCGATGTACTTCAAGGATGTCAGCCGACTCTGACATTTACACTTGTTTAGCTTCAGACCCCGTGACCTTACTCTATGCAAATTCTGACTGTATTTTACATAATGACAGTCACCATGCTGTTGCTCCATTCAGCAGTCTTTGCTTAACTTTACGCCAAGTGATCCGAGGCACTGAAGCTCTTGCTCTGCCATCTCTCAGAGAGCTGTAGCCACTCTTCATGGAATGTGACTTCTGCTGATCATTTAATAAAAGACTTTCAGCACCCTAAATATTCAAACAACTTAAAATAAGTCTACTAATTCAACAGTGTATAAAGGCTGATGCTCATAGTGCCAGCTTGGTGAATATGGGCATCTTGAGGTAATGCAAAAATTGCCTCATGTTCACTGGCAAACAGCTAATTCTCAAACAAACTGATAAGGTATGTGAGAGATGTATTTACACAATGTTACTGAAGCAAAGCTCTCACATAAGAGCACCCCTAATGTCAGTCATGTTGTCAGTCTTCTATGCACTGCACCTATCACACAGAGCATGAACCAGACACATAGACCCACATATCCCGAGGCACTTAAATGTAACCTTCTTAAACATGAATCACACATAACAAATGCCCTCAGCAGCCCAAAATGCACTCTTTCAAAACAATACCCACATCAACACATACAGCCACATCTTATAGAGCCTCTATGTCTAAGTCTATAAGGCAAGCCACCACACAATTCATCATTCTGGTCATTGGAGACTGCATTGTGAAGCACACTGATGTCCCTCTCACCAGGCTGAGTAAGGAGAAACTCATGGTCAGTTGCTTATTAGGGGCCAGGATCCACCAGATTACGTTTGCACTCAGGTCACTGGACCACAAGTACCATTGCCTCAGTCTTAGTCCATGTGGGTGTAAATGACTTGAGACTGACTGCTCTAGACTATATAGAGAGAGCCATAATGGTTTATTTTATTCATCATCACCATCATCATCACCATCATCATCATCATTATCACCATCATCATCACCATCACGATCATCATCACCATCATCATCATCATCATCATGATCATCACCATCATCATCACCATCATCACCATCACCATCATCATCATCATCACTATCATCATCACCATCATGATCATCATTACCATCATCATCACCATCACCATCACCATCATCATCACCATCATCATCATCACCATCATCACCATCATCACCATCATCACCATCACCATCACCATCATCACCATTACCATCATCACCATCATCATCATCACCATCATCACCATCACCATCATCATCATCATCACCATCATCATCCCTATGAGCCTAGCGCTGAACAGCATTCTACCTTCTCCAAGGATGGTGCCACAATACGAGCAGAAGACAATTGAGTTTAATAATTTCTTAGTGTTTGGTGTTATTCTAAGAGGATGCAACATTTGTCAGCATGGAATGAGATGGTGACAGACCACACTGCTTTGCCAGAGATGTTCTGCACCTCTCCCCTCTGGCTTTCAAATATTAGCCAAAGCATTGTCCTCACCTACAGTGTCTTTTTTAGGCAATGCCAAATTAACAATCCTTTTCATATAGCAAAGTAAACCCCAAAAAATCTAAAGATGTTACTGGTCAATGGCAGGGGTCTAGGCAAGAAACTCCACTCTCTATAAGCTCTTCTCACAGTAGAGAATGCTGATGTCTGTGCTGTCACTGATGCATAGTTTAAAGCCTTGGAAGGCACCCCAGCAGTGCAAGGCTATAATGCCTTCCACACATTTATACCAGCTACTGTACAGGCAGGGACTAAAGATGAAGGTGTCTTGATTTACATCAAAAATAAATATACCTCAAGGGTGATCAAAAAGAAAGATGCACTTGAGATTCTTTGCGTTCAAATCACCTTGGGTAAAATCCTGTACCACTTCCTTGCAAGCTGCAGGTCCTCCTGTTTGACCCATGAAACCCATAACATGTATCTAAGTTTACTGAAAACACTAGCCATCTAGCTCAATACCATATTCATGGCCAACATTAATTACCCCACTATAAACTGGGAATCAGGTACAACACCAAACGTGTAGACTTTGTAAACACAAACCACCTAGACAAGGTTGTCAGTATGCCAACAAGGGGTGCAGACATACTGGATCTGGTCCTTGCTAATATGGGAAAGCACTGCACAGCACCTTGTGAAATGTTTTCTTAGGTAAAGTCAGCCTACAAAATGGTTTCCTTTGAAGTAAAAATAAAACCTGGAACCACAGCTAACCCTGAAACATTAAGGAACTACTCTAGGGAAATAACTTCCTACTATTAAGTGATAACCTGACAAAATTTCAAACCATCTAAATCCTGAGAACACTGTTGCTATGCTGAATGGTTCACAGAAATCCTATTCAAGCATGCTAATAGTTGCATAGAGGCAGCTGTACCCACCAGTTGTGCGCAGAGCTCATTGATAATGGAGCCACCTGTACTGAGCCAGAAATTGCAGCAAACCTACTGGCAGACAAATTCAACTCTAACTTTTCCCCTCAGCCTCCCCTCAGGAAATACCATCAAATATAACTCCCCCAACTATCACCAGGGAACAGCTCCTCAATGATCTTGCTAAGACAAAGCACTTTGCATCGATGGGCTCAGACAATATTCCAAGCTGCTTTTTAAGTTGCATGAAATATGACATTATCAGGCTCTCTGGAATCAGTTATTTAACCATAACCTCCAAACAGACTTTGTGCCTCATGAATGGAGAATGGTAACCATCATCCCTCTGCACAAAGTCTGGCCATCTATGGACCATGGAAATTACAGACCCATAAGTCTCACCAGTCTCATATGCAAAGTCATGGATAGAATTGTCATGGAAATGATTAACAATGACACAGGAAACCACTATACAACCTAGTTTGGTTTCATCAAGGGCGGTTCATGCCTACTCAACATAGTGGACTTCTTTAAGAAGGTCATTAAAGCAATGGACAAAGCAATGGACAAAGCAATGGACAAAGCAATGGACAAGGGTAAATGGTTCACACTGCCTGCTTTGACCTGGCCAAGGCATTTGACACAATACTCCACTTGGGCATTGTTGACAGACTCAAGAGGTTAGGTATAAACCTTATGTCATCCAGTGGATAGCCAGCTGGCTTACAACTAGACCCAAAAAGTTAGAATTGAGGAGCCTGTCTCTATAAAGAGGCCAGTCACCAGTGGAGTCCCTCAGGGATTGATTCTGATACCAGTCATTTTTGGCATCTACTTTTCTGAAGTTAAGGCTAATGTCAAGATCCTCTGGCAGACCAGATTTACAAATTATTGCAAATTAGGGGCAGTCATAGAATCCCCACCGACATTAATGTTCTCCAAGAGGGGCTGAGACAGACAAATGACTGATGTCAGAGCCATGGACTAAAATAAATGCCAAGACATGCATAACAGTTTCCTTTGGGAAGTCAGCCATCCCTGGTAATTTTCACATTGACAACACACCTCTAGGAGTCGATCCAATAGTCAGGGACTTGTGGACACATGCAGACAGTAGTCGAGCCTTTGACCATCATGTGTCTATGGTAGTGAGGGAATCATTCTTTGTTGTGCAACTTATAAACAAAGGAATGTCATCAATGTCCAAGGAAGTCATTATTCCACTGTATTCAGCACTCATCAGACCTGTTATTGACTACAAAGCTCCTTTTTGTATGTATCTAACCAGGCACATCCAACAATTGGAACATCCACAGAGGTTCCTGTCTAAAAGAATACAGGACATAAGTAACATGTCCTGTGCAGATTGCTTCAAAGCCCTATCCCTGTATTCTGTCTCCTACAGGCTGTTGAGGGAAGATGTCTGTCTGGCATACAGGGCATTGTCAGACCCCAGTCTGATGGACCTCCTGCATATCCACAAAACAAACAGCACCAGAATTACCCATTCTAAAGACTTAAACCTTGCCTGTGATATAAATAGGACCTGCTGGAGAAACTGGTGTATATCCCAGTGAGTACCCCAACTCTGGAACAGGCCCCCCATCCATGTGAAGCAGAGTTCCTCCCTAACGCAATTGAAGTGTAACTTGGGCAATTGGATGGAGAACAGGAAATTCATCTCTGATTTAGTGCCTATGTCTCTAATGGACACAGGCTGCCTGTAAATGATTCATCTCCTAGGCTCCTGCTTGTAAATGATTCATCTCCAAGGACCCTATTTACACTTATCAAGGGTACCAGAGGCTAGGCTTAGAAATACCTCAGTGGTCATTAGCCTAGTAAACACCTATGAATGTATTTGTTGAGATGCTGTGGGTCTCTACATATGTTAACACTTTCTTACTTTGAATCAGTTACCTCCATTACTGGCTCATTTAGTAAACTTTGTATGATTAAATAAACAGTAAAATACTCAGGGATCTTGCACCCCAGGAAGAAGAGGAGATAGGCAGAGTTGAAGAAGAATGGCAGTGCCTCAAAATAGCATGTGTGAAAACTACAGAACAGGTATATAGCTGAGCCAGGTATGGAAATAAGGTACACAAGGAAAGCTGGTAGTGGAATGCAGATGTCCAGGAAGTCATCAAAAGAAGGAGTGCAGAAAAAAGTGGAAGATAGAAAAGATGGACTAAGCTAAGAAGAAATACTGGTTGGCTAACAAAGTGGCTAAGACAGCAGTTGCAATAGAAAAGAACAAGGCATCAGAGGCACTCTACCAGCTTCTGGAAAGTGACTCAGTAGGTGGCACAAGGAAACTATCAGGCTGCAAGGAAAAGAGAGCAAAATAAAGAATATAGTCAGCCACCCTTCGTAAGAGGTGCCAGCAACACCCTGCTCAACAATCTATGATGAAAGATGAAGAGGAGCCCACCCTAGAAGCACTAAGGAAAATGAAGGCAGGGAAACAACAGGCTCAACTGAGGTTAAGGCAGATACGTTCAGGATGTTGGGTGAGATTGTGGAGAAATGGCTTCTGATGGTATTCATAGCAGTATGGAGACAAAGGTGTATCCCAGATGATTAGAGAACAAGCATATTTGTGCCAGTGTACAACAACAAATGGTACGTTCACATGGGCAGTATAGAGGTATCACAGTCCTCTCACACTGCATGGAGAAACTGATAGATAAAGAAATATGCAAATAAGGTGAAAGTAAAATGGGAAATGAGCTGTTCAATTTCCGATAAGGATGCAGCACAACTGACCCAATGTATGCAGTGAGAAAGACAGTTGAGAAGATACCAGAGGTGAGTAAAGAATTCAACTAGGCATTTGTTGACTTGAATAAAACATATGACAGGGTCCCAGGAAAGCTGGTTTGGGCAGCTCTTTGATGGATCAAGATGCCAGAAACATTGGTAGAATTAGTGACAGCTAAATAGAAGGACTCAATGGCACAAGTACGAACAGTGTTCAGACTCACAGAGGGTTCCCAATGAGAAAGGGTGTGTATTTGGGTTCAGCTCTGAGTCCATTTCGGTTCATATTGGTAATGCATTACATAAGTAAACAGGCTGGGGGGTACAGATCATAAAAGCTGCTCTATGTAGATGATGTGGCATTACAGGCAGACTCTGAGCAAGAACTGAAGCAAAGGATGGGGAATGGAATGCAAACCTGAAGGCACATGCGATGAAACTGAGTACAGATAAGAGCGTTGTAACTGCAGCAACTGAGGGAAATCAGAAGGAGCTGAGAAATGAGACAGAAGGAAAAATAGTGACCAGCTTAAAAGCTTCATGTGTCTGGGATGGGGTGTTTTAGTAGAAGGGAGGTCTGAATCAGGAGGTCAAAGCTAGAAACAGAGGGACTGTTGCCAAATGGCACAGAGTGTCAGGGGTAGTATGTGACCAAAGAATGCCAAAGATGCTGAAAAGTAAGGTGGGCAAAAGAGCAGTGTGACCAGTACTACTGTAAGGTACAGAAACCTGGGCAGTGAAGGCAGAGCAGTTGAGGAAGCTTCAGGTTATTGAGATGAAATGCCTGAGATGGGTGATAGGATGCGCAGTGTGGAACAGACAAAGATATGATGATATCAGAGCAGAATCTCAAGAAGCTGCAATTCCAGAGAAGGTCAAGGAGAACAGATAGCAGTGGTTCAAGCACAAGTGCTGGACACACAGGACGAAGAAGGAGAACAGATAACTGTGGTTCAAGCACAAGTGCTGGACACACAGGATGACGAAGGAGAACAGATAGTGGTTCAAGCACAAGTGCTGGACACACAGGACAAAGAAGGAGAACAGATAGTGGTTCAAGCACAAGTGCTGGACACACAGGATGAAGAAGGTGAACAGATAGTGGTTCAAGCACAAGTGCTGGACACACAGGACAAAGAAGGAGAACAAGTAACAGTGGTTCAAGCACAAGTGCTGGACACACAGGACGGAGAAGGAGAACAGGTAACAGTGGTTCAAGCACAAGTGTTGGACACACAGGATGGAGAAGGAGAACAGATAGTGGTTCAAGCACAAGTGCTGGACACACAGGATGACGAAGGAGAACAGATAGTGGTTCAAGCACAAGTGCTGGACACACAGGACGAAGAAGGAGAACAGATAGTGGTTCAAGCACAAGTGCTGGACACACAGGATGACGAAGGAGAACAGATAGTGGTTCAAGCACAAGTGCTGGACACACAGGACAAAGAAGGAGAACAGATAGTGGTTCAAGCACAAGTGCTGGACACACAGGACGAAGAAGGAGAACAGACAGTGGTTCAAGCACAAGTGCTGGACACACAGGACGAAGAAGGAGAACAGATAACAGTGGTTCAAGCACAAGTGTTGGACACACACAGGACGAAGAAGGAGAACAGATAGTGGTTCAAGCACAAGTGCTGGACACACAGGACAATGAAGGAGAACAGATAGTGGTTCAAGCACAAGTGCTGGACACACAGGATGACGAAGGAGAACAGATAACTGTGGTTCAAGCACAAGTGCTGGACACACAGGACAAAGAAGGAGAACAGATAGTGGTTCAAGCACAAGTGCTGAACACACAGGACGAAGAAGGAGAACAGATAGTGGTTCAAGCACAAGTGCTGGACACACAGGATGAAGAAGGAGAACAGATAGTGGTTCAAGCACAAGTGCTGGACACACAGGACAAAGAAGGAGAACAGATAGTGGTTCAAGCACAAGTGCTGGACACACACAGGACGAAGAAGGAGAACAGATAGTGGTTCAAGCACAAGTGTTGGACACACAGGATGAAGAAGGAGAACAGATAGTGGTTCAAGCACAAGTGCTGGACACACAGGACGAAGGCAAGTGGAAACGAGGGCATCCATCACAGAGATGGATGGATAGTGCGAGAGAAGACCTGTGGTAGTCAGGCATGAGTGTCAAAGAATGCAGGAGAGATGATGGCAGTCAATTAAACCCCATAGCCTTGTGTAGAAAAATGGGAAAAAGGGGGTGATGATGATTCTGTTTTCTGTGGACCCTTTAACTTCTGAAAATTCTGCGTGTTGTTCAAATCACTTGCTTTGCAACCAGCATTCAACAGTCTCTACAATGGCTTTTTTTTAATGCCACTCAAACATTCATGATGACTGGCTCCATAAATATCTGAACTGCTTAGAGACAGCAAGTATGGAATTGTTGTGTTCGGACTGCCGCTATTGAGGTCAGACCAAATCATAAACCTTAAGAGTATTCCTGGTACATCTGGGTGCGTTGAGGCTTTAATATTTTTAATCATTATTAAGAAACAACTGGCATTTGAATACATAGTGTAATTTATGATTTTATAGGTAGATTATTTGTTGAAATTTCTTAATTTTTTATTATACTTTCAGTATTTGCACTCAGTCAAGATAAGACTGCTTTTGCCCTCTAGGTATCATAACTTATTACCAGTTTTGATAATTACTTCTTCATTTTAACAGGTAAATGGAATTTAATTCTAGGCTCTTCTCTGGATATATTTGGTCCAGATAGTGCCATTCACAGCAAGGCATGTACATTACCTGGAGATACCATAAGGCCATATGATCGGCTGGTCCTTTCTATAATCAGATATCTTAAAGGTAAAAAGGATACCGTCTTCTGTTCTGCATCTTACAAAATGTGTTGAGGCCTGGACTTTTTTCTTATTTCTAAAAATTTAACTTCCTTGGTACTGAGATCCATATGGAGTCTGGTACCTTTTATAATTTGAAGATGAAAAAACTCTAAAGGTAAAATTCCACAATGAGATATAAATATATCCCATCTCTATTACAAGAATATGTCATGGTTAAATATTCTGAATCTGAATTTATACACTTCAAACAGACAATTTTAAATCAACGTCCCTTGCAAAAGCAACTGTCAGAGATCAGCCCAATGTCTTGGCAAATAAGTGATAATGAAAGACATTAGAGTCTATACACGTGTTTGAGAAGCATGTCAAAAAATGATAAGCATTTGCTAGTTTGACAGGCTGAAGACAAAGATACAGTTTTCATTGATTTGTGTGGCTGTCTCCATTCACGTTTATTCATATCCAAATAGCAGCCACATGTTACCATTTTTTTCATTTCAAAATAAAAAGAAGCAAAATGACAAAGCTCACTATTGTTTCTTCATCAGCACATTTCATAGCACCTGCAGCAGTGGCAGTCCATGGCATTTTTTTTTTATTTTTTATTTGAATTTTTACTTTATTTTATTTGCTAACCGGTAAATGAACTGATCCTTCTTCAGGCCAGGACAAAGGTAAAAATGAGAGAGAGAGAGAGAGAGAGAGAGAGAGAGAGAGAGAGATAGAGATAGAGAATTTATAAATATATAATCTAATATATATATATATATATATATATATATATAAATATATATATATATATATATATATATATATATATATATATATATATATATATCTGTGTGTGTGTGTGTGTGTGTGTGTGTGTGAGTGTGCGTGTCAAGGTTGCCAGCCCAGCCAGCTAGTATTTTGTAAATATTTCTATGCAATTTGTGAATAGTAATATGATTTGTATGCTTGTCTTACAAATGTAAGAAAACTATATGTTCTGTACTGAGCTTCGAGAATGTAACCACATTGCACCCTGTAATCCAAAAAATGGTCGGAAGCAGGTCCACAAAGTAGGTGTACGGAAATCTATCAGCTCACAATAAGGCACCAGGCTCGACAGATACTAATAACTTAAATTTTATTACAAAGCAAACGCCAACAATGTGTAACACTCGTTTTCATCAAAAGTATGACTACATCAGACATTGCACCCTGCTGGAAAAGAGCAGAAATGTGTATAAACTACATGCCTATGCAAATGCATGTGTTAATGGTAAAGGCTGAAATATAAAGAGTTAACTTGCAAACTCTAAGAAAATAAGTAAAGAGTTTTACAATGTGCTATGAAGTTAGTTTATCTCAGCTAAGAGACAGCATGTCTAGTGTTAGAGGTTTCTTTCTATTGTCTTGAGACAGAGAAAATTACAAGGTTTCACATGTAAAGTGTTTTTGTATTGCTCAGTGGCTTCCTAGCAGCTGTACATCTGAGACAAGTATTTTTAACAGAGATATGTCAAATTCTATTGGTATCTGTTTAGCATGGGAACTAGAGGCAGGTGTTAAATAGTGATGTCATCTAGCTAACCCGGCAGTAATGTTTATTATTAATTTAAGAACTATCACAGAGAGAAAGTCTGTGCATTTTGTATCTTATCTTGGACCTGAAAATATCCATTCAGCACTTGTATTTGCCTTGATAATAGTAAGTACTAGATTACAGTGATTTCTCTTATAGAAAGATAGGAATATAGCAAGATTAGTCTAGATATTTTCTGTATTTATGTGAGACTGTCCTGCAATGTTGTTTTAAAGTATTTTCTGTGATTCTGAACTCTGCTGCCACTGTGTTGAGTTATTAAGTATTGTCTTGTTCTTTTATTATTTATTATTAAATACATTTAAACATTTTAATTGTGGCTGATTTGTTAGAGATATTTAAGCTCTAAGAGTACTTGCATATATATTTGGTGATACTGTATAGGCCACTCCTAAATAGCTTTAAAAGTTCAGGTCACACTTACCATTTGGTTAACAGTAATATTACACAGTAAAATTGGTCACCCTTTGGGAAGGGCCTTATAGTAGCTGATAAGTAGGGGTCTTGGTGGCAGTGCTAACTACCTTATGGTCTGGGCAGAAGGGGTCATTGCTAGTAAACCTGTGCCAGCCTTTCCCAGGTGTGTGTTTGTGTATAAATCAAATCTCAAAGTGTGTGTGTGTGTGTGTGTGTGTGTGTGTGTGTGTGTGTGTGTGTGTGTGTGTGTGTGTGTGTGTGTGTGTGTGTGTGTGTGTGTGTCAGCTACTTGGGCAGGAAGATGAAACACTGGTTGGACAGAGAGAGTGCTGGGAGGATTTGGCTTGGAACCCTGGCTAAGGACTCAACTCTATAGCTGTGCCACTGGGGAGTCTTATTGGGGATCTGGAGAAAGAGGGAGAAACCCGCTCCAGACTGACTGTGATCTCTGTGTGCTCTTAAGGGAAATTGTACTTTACTGTGTGTGTACTTGTCATCCTCCCAATGTGCACATCCCTCACTGGTGTTAGTGGTGAGGATTGAGGCTCTTTGATTAATGGGCCAGTGCAGGGGAGTCACATATTAATTGTTTGGCAGTGGTGGGTAGCCACATGACATATTAGTTGGGTGATAGTAGTGAGATAGCCACATCACATATTAGTTAGCTTGTGGTGGTGTGGATATTGAATTCCTGTAGCATGTGTACAGTGGCCACTGAAGGTGCTTGTCCTCTTAATCAGCCATGCAGTGAACATTCAGAGTTCATAACACAATTGTTTTATTTCTTTGATTACCTTAGTTAGTCAGGGAGAATAGGCAAGGATGTAAGCAGAGGAATACGGCAAGCTGACAAGGAGCCATTTGTCTGAGATGTGCCAGGCTAAAGGACTGGTGCATGGAAACCTGACTAAATCAGAGATGATTTTGGCTTTGGTCACAGCTGCATCAGAGAATAGCAAACAGGAGGATGATCAGACTGGCCATGGAGATATACAACTCTCAAAAAATGGACAGCTCAACCTTTTCACAGAGGAGTTAAAAATCTCTTTGGAGTTAAAGAAACTTGAGTTGGAGGCCAAGCATTTGGAAATAGAAGCAGCAGAGAGACTGAGACATCTGGAAGCTGAAGAGAATGAGAGGCAGAGGCAACATGAAAAGGAGATGCTGACTCTTCGCCAGAGTCATGGAGGCAATGAGGAAGGGAGTAACCAAACCCCAGAAGCAACAAAGGTCAGTAAATTCCTTCCACAATTTACAGAGGGGGATAATTTTGATAGTTTCATTCATATGTTTGAGAGGGTATGTAAACAGTATGATGTTGACCAAGGGCTCTGGGACGATTCCTAACCCCCTTAATCCATGGTAAAGCTGTAACTGTTCTGTCCAAACTATCTAATAATGACTGTCTAAATTATAATGTTGTAAAGAATTGTTTGCTAGAATTTTTTAAGTTAACACCTGTAACATATAGATGCATGTGTGTGTGAATATGTTGCTGAACTAAGCACTTACTTTCATAGGTGGGTGAGTAGATGTCAGGTCACCACTTTTGAAAGGCAGGCAGACCTTTTGGTGAGGGAACAAGCCCTTATCACTTTGCCTGAAGACATGAGGATCTGGTTATCTGATAGATAATGCCTTATGGTAGATGAGTTGGGGAAGAAGGGACACCTATACCTAGCAAGCAGGGCATCACTGCACAGGAAAGGGACACCCAGTGCTGCTCATGGGTCTAAGGGAACCCATGGTGAGCAGCCCAGTCTGCCCCAACAGAATCTGCCAGTAACAGGGGAAGCCACTAGTCCAGGTACATGTCCAGGACCTATATGTTTTAAATGCAACCAGTGAGGCAATGTAGCATATTGATGTCCATGGAGGCAAGGTGGGGAACAAAAGGTGGGAGAACCAGTAGGTGAGAATGACAAAATGCCAACAGTAGGTTGTCTCAAGACAACAAGGGTACCAAACTACCATAAGAGGTTATATCATATCTTAGTGAATGGCAAAGAGACTATTAGTAAGAGAGACACAGCCTCTTACATAACCATTGTAAAGCCTGCAATGGTTACAGAGGAGCACTACTTGCCTGAGCAGTCTACTCCAGTCAGAGCTTTAGGAGGGACCCCATTTCAAATACCTTTGGCTGGGGTTTCCCTTGACTGGGAGAGTGGAAAAGGAAGCCAGCAAGTAGGTGTGTTTGAGGATATCCCTGCAGATGTCCTGATAGGGAATGATTTTGCTAATGCAGTACCATGTGTTCATGCAGTTACATGTGCTCAGGCTTGGAGACAAGCATGTGAGTATGGTAGTGTGGGGGAGACCCAGACAGACTGCACACTTGTAGCCTGGACTGGTGAGGTGCTTACTTCAGGGATGGAGCTACTCTGTAGCAGTGAGACTGAAGGTGAGACACAGCTGCTTGTGGGTACTGATGTTCCCTTGGACTGAGTTACTGCAAGGGCAGAGGTGAGTAGTAGTACCCCATGCTGACATTGAGGCACCACTGTCAGAGGATTTCAGACTTCCTATGGAAGGGGAGCTGGGAAGGGTTACTAAGAGAGAGTTGAGACAGGTTCAGCTCTCAGACACTACATTACAAGGCCTGAGAGAGGTAGCTAGTGAGGTACCTGATTCTCAAGGGAAGGAAGAATCTGTATATGTGGACAAAGGGTTACTGTATAGAGAGTGGACCCCTGAGGAAGGGCTAGAGGGTAAGAGAATACAGCAGCTGGTAGTGCCCAGAGCCTACCATCTGGCACTTCTAGCCATAGCCCATGATATTCCATTTGCAGGTCATATGGGCATAAAATGTACAAAGTGATTGTACACTTATGCAGAACTTCTATTGGGCTGGGATTTTCAGAGATGTAAGAGGGTACTGCAGTACCTGTGAGCAGTGCTAATAGGTAGGCAAGGCAGGAGATGAGGCAAAAAGTGCCTTTGATGCCTTTGCCTGTGATTGAGGAGCCATTTCAGAGGGTAGCTATGGATATTGTGGGGCCTCTAAGTATATCCTAGTGGTGGTAGATTATGCTACAAGATATTCTGATGCAGTGGATCTGTCCTCCATGGAGGCAGAAAAGGTGGCAAATGCTTTGTTAGAGATTTTTAGCAGGGTAGGTTTCCCAAAAGAAATAGTGACTGACAGAGGTGCCAATTTCATGTCAGACCTGCTGACTTGTATGTGGAAGTGTGGGGAAAAGCACCTAAAGACCACCCCCTACCACCCCCAGACTAATGGTCTTGTTGAGAGGTTAAACTCTACACTCAGGATGATGCTACGGGCATTTGCAGACCAGTTTAAGAGGGACTGGGACAAATGTCTGCCCTATCTGTTGTTTGCTTACAGAGAGGTTCCCCAGGAATCCACAGGTTTTTCACCCTTGGAGCTGTTGTATGGGCATAGGGTGAAGGGACGTCTAGATTTAATTCAACATGAGTGGCAGGATGAGTGTGAATCCCACAAGGAGTCTGTTGTGGCATATGTCCTAAACTTCAGGACAAGGCTTAGGAAACTCATGGGCTTGGCCAAGGGGAACCTGGCAGAAGCCCAACAGCAGAAAAAGGTCTGATATGACAGGAATTCTCGAGCTAGAGAGTATGCTGTGGGGCAGCAGGTAATGGTTCTCATTCCTGTCAGACACAACAAGCTGCAGGCAGCTTAGGAGGGACCCTTCAAAGTGGTAAGGAAGATCAGTGATGTTAACTACATGGTAGAACTGCTAGGCTAGAGGAAGGGGCATAAATTGTACCATGTTAACAAGATGAAACTTTACCATGATAGGGAGGCCCTTGTGCTGAGTATTTGCAGGGGATTGCAGGAGGAGTCTGAGGGAAAGGTCTGGTGAGTGATCTCCTCAGTGAGGCTCAGGCTGACACCTCAGTGGAAGGGGTAGCAGTGTCCCAACAGCTATCCTCTACCCAGGTTTGAGAAATCTTTGCAGTGTTACAGGTGTTTGGGGACATGTTCACTGGGAAACCAGGGTGGACCCACCTGTGAAGCACTATGTGGATACAGGACCCCAAAGGCCTATTAGGCAGGCCCCTTATAGGGTGCCTGAGAGAATCAAACAGACTCTGAGGGAAGAGATACAGGAAATGTTGGAACTAGGAGTAATTCAGGATTCCAGCAGTTCCTCGGCCTCTCCAGTGGTGCTGGAACCAAAGAAAGATGGCAGCACCAGGGTCTCTGTGGACTACATGAAATGAAATAGTCACACAGAGTCAGATGATTACCCCATGCCCAGGACAGATGATGCCCTAGAGCAGCTGGGTGGGGCTAAGTATTTTACCACCATTGATCATACCAAGGGTTACTGGGAGGTGCCCTTGATTCCCAGTGCTAGAGAGAGAGGTCAGCCTTTGTGACTCCTTTTGGCTTGTATGAGTTTACAAAGATGCCCTTTGAGATGAAAAATGCCTCAGTGACTTTCCAGATGCTAGTAGATTGCATCTCAGCAGGAGCAGGAGATTTGCCCTTGCTTGCTTAGATGATATTGCTATTTACAGCCATTCCCAGCAAGAGCACCTTCAGCATGTCAGGGAGGTGTTAGGCAGACTACAGAGGGCAGGGTTGACCATTAAGCCAAGCAAATGTCAGGTGGGTATGGCAGAGATCTCCTACCTGGGACATAGAGTGGGGAGTGGTAAGATCAGGCCAGAACCTGCCAAAATGGAAGCCATTCAGGCATGGCCTGCACCTGTTACCAAAAAGCAGGTGAGGGCATTTATAGGGATAGCAGGTTACTACAGAAAGTTTGTCCCCAGTTATAGTACCACCGCTGCTCCCCTCACAGATCTAACAAGGACAAAAAGGCCAGATAAGGTAGTGTGGACCCCAGCATGTGAGCTGGCATTCCAGAAGCTTAAAGGAACTTTGGGAGGATCCACTGTTTTAGCCAGTCCAGATTACAGCAAATAATTTGCTGTGCAGGTGGATGCTTCAAACCATGGGGTGGGGGCTGTACTTAGCCAGATTTCTTTAGAGGGAGAAGAGCAGCCAGTGGTTTATCTCAGTCATAGGCTCCAACCCAAGAAGGAATGTTATGCAGCTGTAGAAAAGGAATGTATAGCCATAGTGTGGGCACTGCAGAAACTTCAGCCTTATCTGCATGGAAAAAGTTCAGTGTAGTCACAGACCACAATCCCTTAATATGGCTACATTGCGCCAGCCAGCAAAATGCCAAGTTGCTAAGGTGGAGTCTAGGGTTGCAAGCATATGATATGTCAGGGCAGCACCACAGTGAGGTTAGCAATGCCAACGCAGATGGCCTCTCAAGACAGAGAATGGGGTAAGGTATTCCCAGATAGGCTCAACCCTCTCAAGCAACATTTCTTAAAGGTCACTTGAAAACTACCTTGAGTTTTCAAGGGGGGGGGACTGTGTGCTGACAGCCTAGCCAGCTAGAATTTTGTAAATAATTCTATGCCATTTGTGAATAGTAATATGATTTGTATGCTTTTCTTACAAATGTAAGAAAACTATATGTCTTGTACTGAGCTTCAAGAATGTTACCACAGTGCACCCTGCTGGAAAAGAGCAGAAATGTTTGTAAATTACACACCTATGCAAATGTATGTGTTGAAGGTAAAGGCTGGAATATACAGAGTTAACTTGCAAACTCTAAGAAAATAAGTAAAGAGTTTTACGATGTACTATACAGTTAGTTTATCTCAGCTAAGAGACAAGATGTCTAGTGCTAGGGATTTCTTTCTATTGTCTTGAGACAGATATAATTACTAGGTTTCACATGTAAAGTGTTTTTGTATTGCTCTGTGGCTTCCTAGCTACATCTGAGCGACAAGTATTTTTAACAGAGACATGTCAAATTCTGTTAGTATCTGTTTAGCCTGGGCACTAGAAGCAAGTGTCAAATAGTGATGTCATCTAGCTAACCCAGCAGTAATGTATATTATTTATTTAAGAACTATCTCAGAGAGAAAATATGTGCATTTTGTAGCTTGTTTTGGACCTAAAAACATCCATTCAGCACTTGTATTTGCCTTGCTAGTAGTAAGTACTAGATTACAGTGATTTCTCTTACAGATAGATAGGAATATAGCAAGATTAGTCTAGATGTTTTCTGTATTTAAGTAAGACTGTCCTGCAATGTTGTTTTAAAGTATGTTCTGTGATTCTAAACCCTGCTATCACTGTGTTGAGTTATTAAGTATTGTCTTGTTCTTTTATTATTTATTATTAAATACATTTAAACCTTTTAATTGTGGCTGGTTTGTTAGAGATATTTAAGCTCTTAGAGTACTTACATATGTATTTGGTGATACTGTATATGCCATTCGTAAATAGCCTTAAAGGTTCTGGTCACACTTAACCGTTTGGATAACAGTAACATTACACAGTAGAATTGATCACCCTTTGGGAAGGGTCTTATAGTAGCTGATAAGTAGGGGTTCTGGTGGCAGTGCTAACTACCTTATGGTCTGGGCAGAAGGGGGCATAGCTAGCAAACCTATGCCAGCCTTTCCCAGGTGTGTGTTTGTATACAAATCAAATTTTAAAGTGTGTTTGTGTGTGTGTGTGTGTGTGTGTGTGTGTGTGTGTGTGTGTGTGTGTGTGTGTGTGTGTGTGTGTGTGTGTGGTGTCAGCTACTTGGGCAGGGACATGAAGCACTGGTTGAACAGAGAGAGAGAGAGTTCTGGGAGGACTTGGCTTGGAACCCTGGCTAAGGACTCCACTCTATAGCTGTGCCAGTGGGAATTCTTATTGGGGATCTGGAGAAAGAGGAAGAAATCAGCCCCAGACTGACTGTGATCTTTGTGTGCTCTTAAGGGAAATTGTACTTTACTGTGTGTGTACTTGTCATCCTTTCAATGTGCACGTCCATCACTGGTGTTAGTGGTGAGGATCGAGGGTTCTTGATTACTGGGCCAGTGTAGGGGTGTCACTGTGTGTGTGTGTGTGTGTGTGTGTGTGTGTGTGTGTGTGTGTGTGTGTGTGTGTGTGTGTGTGTGTGTGTGTGTGTGTATATATATATATATATATATATATATATATATATGTATATATTTATACACACACGCACACATATATTGCATGTATGCAAAATAATGAACCTACTTAATGCCGACCCACCTTTCACCTAAAAAAAGATCAACATGCAAATTACTGACAGCAAAAAACAGAGCGTAAATTTTCAAAAAATTTTTTTTTTTTTTCATTTTTAGCATATTTCCAACAAATCCTCATAATTTTGCCAAAACATAATATTTTGAGCTATTTTTCCAACATGCCACCTTTGGACTAGCAGCACCTGAACTATATCACACACTTGTGCAACTTAGATCCACAATGTGATTTACAAAAGTGATTATGAAATTACATTTACAAATTAATTTGTGTAACAGCATAATCCATTTTAACAGAAAGTTCCAAAAATGACTATGGTAAAAACTTCATACCAAAATTCCAGACAGTTAAAAAGTTATACCCCTGCACAACAATTATTTAATAAATATTGTAATTATATAAAAGGTGCCAGAAAAGTTTCTTCATTTTAGCTTGTTAAAATTGGGATGGTGGTATTTGTTTTACATTAAAGTACACTGTGAAATATATAGTTATCAGACATGAACAACTAAATATAAATGGTGGTACGGTGGTAGTGTTGTTACCTCACAGCAAGAGGTTCTCCAGTTTGATTCTCGGCTTGGCTTGGGAGTGCCTTCTGTGTGGAGTCTGCATGTCCTCCCCGCGGTTGGGTAGCATTCGAAAGACATTTGTGTGTAAATGGGCGTGCCTTCATTGAAGGTTGGGTGTTAAGCTGGCACCTCGGCGTTTTGTAAAAATCTACTGCCAATCATTAGAGGACCAGAGTTCTACTGTGGCAACCCATTACCGGGAAAAAGCCGAAAGTCCAACATACTGCATGAAAAATACAGACAGGCATTTTTAAAGTAATAAATTGGACTCATACCTCACAGCACTCCTGGGCATGTGATAATATCTGCATCTCCTCTTATGCCTTATTGCCAACACACACACACACACACACACACACACACACACACACACACACACACACACACACACACACACACACACACACACTCACACGGACACAATCTTTTTATAGAGGTCGGAAGAATCAAATTTAGATCTGTATGCATTTATGGTTTAAAGATATGAAACCTGATTACAGTGATGTGGGTAATGTAGCTGTAGTAGAGTTAGAATGACAAAATCAGGCAAGAATGAAAGCACAAGCCAAATGCATTTGTTTGTATACAGCATAATTTGTAGGGGTGGTATTCAATAATAAATAGTGCATTGTGTTACTTGAAACAGCACGTTAAGCTGCACTGAGCAGGAGGTGGCTGATTCGGAAATGCACGTAGCATGACCATGCTAGAAAGAAAATAGAATGGTACACGCTGCATATAAATGGCTGCAGAACGGCATGCACGTTAGAGTAAATATGCTAATGAGAGTCATTGTAACACTAGTGGTGCAATTCAGAAATGTATAAAAATGAGTGTTACGAGCCACAGAGATCAGCTTATCTGGACATCATTATTCTTGTATGTAAAGGCATACAACTCAAACTAAGCCTTGCCATGAGTATTGTCTGCTGTAGTTGTTCAGCATATATTAGTGGCCTTCTTGGGGGCTAGTATTCATGGTACCCCAGGTATTGGCAGTCTCCATCCTCCTCATTGGAGCAGAGTCTGCCAATGGCTGACATACCATTGCCTGCATGACTGGGACATTGTTAACTGCTACCATGTGGGCTGTGACACCACATGGGAGTTTACTGGACAAGTGCCATCCTTAGACAGAATGAATGGGATGCATGGACTGCCTATCCCAGTGGACATGAAGGATTGTGTAGCATTATGCACATGTTATAGAAACCTTTCAGCATATGACAGGGAAAACATTATGGGGTTTTGCAGGAATCAGCCTTACAAATCCTACACCTTTTCTGATCAGCCCACCATATTAACATTAAACTACTTAGCAGGTAGAAGCCCCCCACATTTCTGTAATCCTAGACCCCTGTCCTTGCTGAATTTCCCAGCAGCACTCTGAGGATTGTGAACTAGAGTTTGGTGTGATAGTCCTTTCTCTGTTTCCCATCTCAATACCATCATCATTGCTAATAACCAGGTAGAGGACATTTCCTTTACTTAATAAGTCTTTCTGTTGTAGTCCACCTTCTCCAGAGTTTCAGCAATTTCCCCTGTCCCTTCTCACTCTGGACATTGACACCTCCCATTCAATTGTGGAAGAAGTTTTCCCACAAATATGTTTTTCTTCTTTTTTCCATCCATTAAACCTGCTCTCACCCGTCATCATCCTTTAGCCTGCTCTCACCTGTCATCGTCTTTTAACCTATTCTCACCAGGCATCATCGTTTAACCTGCTCTCACCTGTCATCATCTTAAACCTACTCTCACCCGTCATCATCCTTTAGCCTGCTCTCAGCTGTCATCGTCTTTTAAACTGTTCTCACCAGGCATCATCGTTTAACCTGCTCTCACCTGTCATCATCTTAAACCTGCTCTCACCTGTCATCACTCTTTAACCTGCTCTCACCTGTCATCACCCTTTAACCTGCTCTCACCTGTCACCATCCTTTAACCTGCTCTCACCTGTCATCACCCTTTAACCTGCTCTCAGCTGTCATCAGCCTTTAACTTGTTCTCACCTGTTAACGTCCTTTCATTCTTTGTTAGGGTGGACTCTGTGGTGTAGACAGGCTCATGTTTCTGCTGCCCAATGTCATGGTCATCGTGTCACTCTGTACTTCCAGGCTGTGCTTTATTGTTACTGTATCCTGAAAGGACACTGCCACCTACTTGCTTTGCTGTCGTGGTTCTTACCGATTGACTATTTAAGGTTTCTATTTTGCTCTTGATTTTTGATGCCCTCTTGTTGTTTTCCATATTCCTGTAAGAAAATAGTTTTTAGATACATACCGTATTATTTTATAGTTTGATTTTTCTCATGCTATTCTCATTACTCAGAAAGCATGTATTTAGTGCATTTTATTAAGAAATATTAAAACTGCATGTAGGATAAAAATAAAAACACAAATCTGAAAAAAACATGTTATTTATTTATTTATTGACATTTGATTACTGGGAAAGTCCAACTGGGTAGATCCCCATTATCAGCAGAGGCCCAGGGAGAAAGGTTCCAAACTATTACAAAAATATTTTAAAAACAAAAATTTTACAGTCTTTGAAAACAATACAAAATATCTACAGTTTAAATATTCAAACCAAATTAGGCATAGTGTGAAAACATTGGTTTAGAATAGATGCCACTTATATTACAATGATTTAATGTTTAGAGACATTTTAGCTGGTTCTGAGAATTCAGGACAAGTTAGTTTAACAGGAAATGCAATATGAAGTTGGAGAAAAAAACAAGGTTATGGCCTATTTGGATATAGAGTGAGGGGAATGAGATTGATTAAAGTAAGGAAGTGGTTGAAGAAGGGGGAGTAAGGAGGTGTGAGGTATAAACAAGTACTTGTTCATATTTAGGGATAACATTTATTTTGTGGTTGAGAAAGATCAGAGACAAGTTTTAACTAGGAAGTCTTTCAGAATGGTTTTAAAGGACTGGAGGGAGGGTATTGACCTAATGGATACAGGTAAGGAGTTCTATGCCTTAGCAACATGGTATGAGTACAGACCATGCCCATCAGATTTGATTTGTGGACAGAGAGGAGTTTTTGGTCACTAGATCAAATGACTAAGAGGGAACATAGTTGTGTAGAACAATATTTAGTACCAGACAAGCTGGTGGCTGCTGGATAATTTTATAGATGGTAAGAAGTTGTGGATAGGTTAGTTGATGGGGCAGTTCTAATCAATTTAGGCTTTTAATGCTGTACATTGGTGGGCTCTGAAAGGAGTATTTGCTACAAATTTAGCCACTTTATTATAGCATTGTTCAAGTTTTTCTTTTTGGGATGTCTGGAGGCTAGTTGGTATGAGAATGCCATAACGTAATGAGGAAGGAAGGAAGTAGTGGAACTGCAGTTTTAGATGCACTGGTGAGAACGTTTTTGCCTGTATAAAACATCCCTAGTTTTTGGTGAGTTTTTTAATGCAATTTTGCATACGCAGGTCAAATTTAAGATTATCATCCACTATCATCCCTAATAATTTGCTGTGAGACGTGACTTCAATGGTTGTTATTAGTAAGAGAAAAGATTTATTTTTTTATGAGAGAAGGATTTGGGGAAAAAGAAAGTTTGTTTTTGTGGGTTTGACATTGAGTTGTAAGTTACAAAGCCAAGTTTCAGTGCTGTTAAGGCTTCCTGGTTAGATGTTTAGAAATGTGCCAGGTTGTCTGATGTGCATATGAGTCCAGAGCCATCTCAGTATTGTATTAAGGAGGGTTATTATGTGGATGTCTGGAGGGTGTTGGTGAGAATGCTAAAGAGGCGGAGACCAAGGATAAAGCCTTATGGTACACTGGTGGTGACTGGGAGGTATGGAGAGAGGCTGGAGTGCCATTTTACTGACTGATACCTATTGGACAAGTAGTTTTTGAACCACAGAAGGGTGAGCTGAGATAGGCCTCGTGAGGATGATTGAAGTAGAAGTTTGCTATAACAAACTGCATCAAAGGTTTTAGACAAGTCTAGAAATAAGGAGGAGACTAGTTTGCCATTCTCTCTAGCTTTATTGACAGTATCTATATATATATATATATATATATATATATATATATATATATATATATATATATAGGTTAGAAGGGCAGTGTTAGTACTATGGGAAGGATGGAAGCCATGCAGCCTTCCAACGCCTTTGATTCCCACCACACATGCTCCCAGGTTGCTGTTAGCTCAAGCTCCTTAGGGAAAAACAGCAGCCTGGCACAAAAACCTTCAGTATTCTAGAAATAAGGAGGAGATTAGTTTGCCATTGTCTCTAGCTTTATTGACAGTATTGTATCTATAAAGGTTAGAAGTGCAGAGTTAGTACTGTGAGAGGGATGGAAGCCGTGTTGTGTGGGGGATAGGAGTTTTTCTTGCAGGAGGCAGTTTAGCAGTTGTTTTTCGGTCCATAAGTGTGTACTAGGCTAACAACTACTATGGCCTTTATAAGCATGGGCACGCAAGCCAAATGTGACCCACAAATTTATAAGCATGGGCACGCAAGCCAAATGTGACCCACAAATTTGATTTTTATAGGGGATGATTTACTGACTGCTTCTGTCCATCAGAGACATACGCACTTGACCAGGGGTGAATTTCCAAGTACCCATCCATTGGTCCAAGTTGTGCTTAAATAGAGATAGGGCCAGGGAGGAGCTCTACTTCACATGGATGGGGAGCCTGATCCGGAGATTGGGAATTTTCTGAGAAACATATCTATCTCTCCAGCATGTCCTATTTATGTCACAAGCAAAATGTAGGATGTTTAATCTAGTAGTTCTAATGCAGTTTGTTTTCCGGATATGCAAAAGGTTCATCCAAATAGGTCTATGGATGCCTTGTATGCTAGGCAAAGATCACCTCTCAGAACCCTGTGTGATACTGAGTAAAGAGTCAGGGCTTTGAGAAGATCAGCTTCGGGCATTGTGTTTGCTGTCTGTATTCTTCTGGCAGGGAACCATTTTGGATGTTCCAGTTGCTGTATGTGTCTGGTCAGATACATACCAAAGGGGTATTATACTCTGTAATGGGTCTGATGAGTGCTGAGTACAGTAGTATGATGGCCACCCTGGACTAGATGCCCTGTCCGTGTCTTTAAGTTTAGCAACACAGAAGGATTTTCTTACTACCTTGGACACATGTTGGTAGAAGGCTAGGTTACTGTCTATATGTGTTCCCAGATCTCTGACAAATGAATCAACTATTAGGGTTTTTTATTGATGATATAGATATACCTGGGCTGACCAACTTCCTAAAAGGTACTATAATTAATTTCTTGGTATTGAGTTTTAAGCCATGGCTTTGGCACCAAGTGTTAGACTGTTCAGACCTTCCTGAAGGAAGCTGTCATCCTGGGGGATTCAATGACTGCTCCAAGTTGCAATCATTTATGAACTTGGCTAACCAGAGGCCTTTGACATTGGCTTTGACATCTGAGAAGTAAATATTAAAGTGGAGTGGGCCCAGCACAGAGTCCTGTGAGACTCCACGGGTGACTGGCCTGTTCGTGGAGGTTGCCTCACTGATTCTAACCTCCTGACTCCTATCATTGAGCCAGCTAGCTATCCAGTATGTTATAAAGGGGTTTATACCTAGTTCCATAAGTTTGTTGATAATGCTTGAGTAGAATATTGTAGCAAATGCTTTAGCCAGATCTAGGGAGGCAGTATGCACTGTTTTCCCTACATCCATTGCCTTATGACTTTTTCAAAGAAGTCCACCAGATTCATTAAGCATGATCTTCCTTTCACAAAGCCAAATTGGGATGGATCCAGGGTGTGGAGGTCTCCTATATCCTTGATGATAATTTCTAAGATAATTCTTTTTATGGCTTTGCAAATAAGACTAGTCAGACTAATGGGCCTGTAGTTTCCAGGCTCTATCAAAGGTCCTCTGTTATGAAGGGAAATTATCATTGCAGTCCTCCAGTCATGTGGCACAAAGCCTGTTTTAAGACTATAGTTAAATAATCACTTCAGGTGGTGCCCTGGGATGTTATCTGGGACCACTGAGGCTGTAATCTTAGCTTTAGTGAGTACAGCCAGTAAATGTTCCCTAATTATAGTTGAAGGGGTTATGTTTGAAGGTATTTTTTAAGGGATGACTGGGAGTGAGAGAGGGGTAAGTTGGAACTATATTTGTCTGCTAATAGGTTCACTATACCGCTAGGCTCAGTGAAAGTGACACCATTAACCATCCATTCAGCACATTGCTGTGTGCTGCCCTTGAGGTTTTAATAGGTTCACTATATCACCAGGCTCGGTGAATGTGACACCATTAACCATCCGTTCAGCACATTGCTGTGTGCTGCCCTTGACGTTTTAATAGGTTCACTATATCACCAGGCTCGGTGAAAATGACACCATTAACCATCCATTCAGCACATTGCTGTGTGCTGCCCTTGAGGTTTTAATAGGTTCACTATATCACCAGGCTCGGTGAAAATGACACCATTAACCATCCATTCAGCACATTGCTGTGTGCTGCCCTTGAGGTTTTAATAGGTTCACTATATCACCAGGCTCGGTGAAAATGACACCATTAACCATCCATTCAGCACATTGCTGTGTGCTGCCCTTGAGGTGTCTGACATAGCTGAAGCAGGCCTAATTATTATATTTCACCTAGGAGGCTATCTTAACCCCAAGCTTGGCTTTGTTTGACCTAATTAACCCTCTTAATTGCCTGTTTAGTTTGATGAGAGAGTTTTTATGTTTATAGGAATTACCTTTCTTGATTTTTGCCATAATTGTTTTCCTTGTGTTGTATATCCTGTTTAATTTTGGATGCCACCAGGGTGGTTTGTTTCTAAGGCTAGTCCTGGGCTTACTGCTGGTAGGTACAGCAGCCTCTATGCAGCCATTGATATGGTTGTATAGAGTTTCTAAGAGCAATTCAGCATAGGCTGCTGGGTTCTTGGGGTTTGGAGTGGCATTGAATGTTGACAAACCGTCACTCAATAAAAGGTTATTTGCCTTGGAATAGTTCCTAACTGTTACTGGTTTTAACAGGATTATGGAGTTGATTTTGGTTTTGAAGGAAACAGCTTTATGGTTGGACCTTATTGGAGGGTGTTCTCCCATATTTGTGAGCATGAGGTCTAGTATGTTGGAACCTCTTGTGGGCGTATTCACTATCTGGCCAAGGGTATTTGTATTTATAAAGTCCAAGAATCTCTGTGCCTGTAGATTTGAGGCCAAGTAGGATTTCCTGTCTATGGAGGGGTAATTGAAGTCTCCCATGAGTAAGGTGTTTGGTTGGATGGTAAGTGTCTCCAATAGGTCTAAGTACACATTGTGAGCTTCTTGGAACATGGAGGGTGACCTATAGCTGACTAAGGTGTGATGCAGGATCTGGTCTGTGGTGATCTGCATGTGGAGGATCTCCATCACATCATCCTGTTTGACCACACTAGAGGTATGCTTCATATTGATGTATATTGAGACACGTCCACCTTTTGCCCTTGTCTGTGTAACTACTGGTCTAAAAGTGTGGAAGGCACTGAAACCCTGTACTGCTAGGTACTCTCTGGGCTGCACAGATGGTTATATTCCTGAGTGTGAAGAGGACTTGTATTTTTTTATTTAAGTTCCTGGCAGTGAGCAGTAACACCATGAGGTTCAGTTGAGTTGATTTTGCTATGTTGGTAAGTTTGTCAATTTGGCATTGCCATAAAAAACACTATGGCGATGGATAAAGTTCTAACCAGTATTCAAAAGGCTAGAGGGTCCCCTTAGAATGACACCAGAAGACAGCCAGTTGTTGAAATCAATCATTTATTTACTCACATCGTGGCATCATCCTCAGTGATGGTAATATGCTGCTCAGTGCCAGGCTCATACCAGCCTGATACACATAGTATGAGAGCTTCATAATGTCTCTTCCAATAGACCAAGGAGGTACATCTCAGATCATTTACATCTAAATGGACTGCCATGGAATCATTCTGGTACCTGTGGCATAATGACTTGAGTGTGAGCTTGATTTGGCAGATCCTAGCTCCCGATATGCAACTAAGCATTACCTTATCTTTGTTCAGCCTGGTTAGAGAGGCATCAGTATGCCTTACAATGGGATTTTCAAGTATTTTGGAGAGGACAATAGGGATAAGATAGCTACAGGTCTGATGTTAGTCACGTCCTCTGAACTTCCTCCTTTGTATATAGGGATAATGTGTGACTTTTTTTTCCATAGAGATGGAACGTGGGATTCCTGGACTGATCTATTTATAAGGATTGTGACAGGTTAGGAAAAGCTATTGGCTGCAATTTTAAGGTACTCAGTTGACAGGTTATCAGTTGAAGGAGATCATCATTTGAGTTTGTTTAAGAGTAGTTTTATATAGGATGAGGGAGCAGGTTTGAAGGTGAAAGTGCATGTGGTGATACGTGGCTGGTGGGCAGGGATGGGATTAGATGCCGGTGAATCCCTGGTTGGGCATACTATGCTATCTGCAGTTTTGAGTGGCAAGTTATTGGGAGACAGGGTTATAGGTTCATAGATTCATAGGTGTGTACTAGGCTAATGACCCTGGAGCGTTTACAAGCCTAGCCCATAGGATTACCCTGACATTGTGCCACCTGACCATAGTTCCCAGTGCCTCTGTCGAGTAGAGCCATTGGAGTAATCCCTGGGGTGAATTTTCTATTTCCCATCCACTCATCAAGATTTCTCTTGAAAACAGCCAGTGAGGTGCTCTGCTTGACATGTATGGGAAGTCTATTCCATAGCAAGGGCAGTCTCTGGTTTATGAACCTGTCCCTCCAGTATGTTCTGTTGATTGTGGTAATGAGGTTGAGGTCTCTGGAGCGTATGGTGTGAGGGATTGGGATTTCTTTAGATGTAGCATTTCTAACAGAGCTGGGTCTGACATGACTTTGTAACTCAAGCATCGATCACCTCTAAGTAGGTGATATGAGACAGAGTATAGTTGGAGTTTTTGAGTCTGTCCATATAGGACAAATGTTAAGGCCTAGGATCCTCTTTATGAGGTACTTTTGTGGCCTCTCCAGTTGTTGTAGATGTTTAGTGAGGTACATGCCACATGGGGCATTGTACTTAATGATTGGCCTAATGAGGGAAGAGTATAGGGAGACAATGTCCTCTTTCTTCCAGGATGCAAAACCCTTACTAATGAGATATGCTACATAGAAGGACTTTCTGACCACAGTGGCAATGTGGTGGTCAAAACAGAGGTTGCTGTCAACCTGTGTTCCCAGATCTCTTATAATGCCTTCTGTGTTCAGTGGACTACCATCGATGTGGTAATTCATGGGAACTGGGTTTTTCTCCAAAGGAGATGATGACACATTTTTTGGCATTGAGCTTAAGGCCATGGTTCTGACACCAGTGTTTGGTCTCAGTAAGGCCTTTCTGTAGGATGTCAACATCACTTGGGGAGTTAATAATAGCTCCCAGCTTGCAATCGTCTGCGGACTTTGTCAGCCATAGTCCCCTCTTGTTGGCCTGGACTTCAGAGAAGTAGATACCAAATAGGAGAGGGCCCAGGACCAAACCCTGTGGAACTCCACTCATGACTGGTCGGCAGTCTGACTTGGAGTCAGCTACTTTCACACTGTGAGTTCTACCTGTGAGCCAGTTTGCAACCCACCTAGTGATATAGGGACTGATGCCTAGCTTAGTGAGTTTTTCTATGATTCCTGAGTGGGCAATGGTATCAAAGGCCTTGACCACATCCAGGTAGGCTGTAAGAACCAGCTTACCTTCATCCACAGCTCTGGTGACTGACTCAAAGAAGTCGATCAAGTTGAGCAGGCATGATCCACCCTTCACAAAACCAAACTGTGTGGGATCCAGAGTTTGGAGATTCCCTATATCCTTGTTTATTAGGTCCATGATGATGCGTTCTTTAGCTTTGTATATCAGACTTGTCAGGCTAATAGGGCGATAGTTCCCAGGGTCTGTAGTTCCTCCTCCTTTGTGGAGAGGGATGACTGTAGCAGTGTGCCATTCAGTAGGGACAAAGCCTTAGATGTAATTGAACAGGTCGCACAAGTGAGGTGCCAGTTCACTCTGTAGTTCATGTAGAACACAGCTAGGGATATTGTCAGGTCCCATTGAAACTGTATTCTTGGCCTTGGACAGTGCTGTTTTAACCTGTGTAGCAGTAATACTGGGTGCCTGGCAATCTACTGGTATTGTGACTGGTCCTTTGGGGGGAAGGGTAAGGTTGGTACTGGTTCTGTCAGTATATTGGCAGTATCTGTTGGCTCAATATAGGAGGTACCATTGTGCAGTAGCTCAGAGCAAATCTGGGTATTGCTGTGGAGATTCTTTACATCACTATAGAAGACCTTGTGGTTGTCTTTACTATCTGCTGCAATTCTGTTTTCATAGCTGGCTTTAGAGAATTTGATGAGGGATCTCAACTTTTTGTTGAGGCTGATAAGGGAGTTTTTCCAGTCTTGGGACTTCACTTTATTCTGGATCAGTTTTCTCCTTCTGTTGTAGAGTTTGTTTATGGCAGGGGACCACCAGGTTGGTTTCCTTTTTTTGGAGGAGAGCGTCTTAGTTCTATTGGGTATGACAAGATCCATGCATTTGTGTATGTGTTCCTACAGTGCATTGGTGTATGATTCAATAGTCATGCAACTATTCTCCATTTGCATGGATGCTGTGAAGTTAGCCACCTCTGTTTTTAGGACCCCAAATTTAGCTTTGGAGAAGTTTTTCATTTTCATAGTGGCTACCTTTTCAGGGGGTGGGGTGGGAGGAATGTGGATTTCCAAGGTGATTAGTTTGTGGTCGGATCTAACCAGGGAGGAGTTGACTATTGGTGTAGAGCAATGGTTGCCCATGTTAGTAATGACCAGGTCAAGGATGTTGCTACCTCTAGTGAGTGGGGGGTAAGAACGAACTGGTCCAGGGCATTGGAATTAATGAATTCCAGGAAACGCTAGGCAAGTGTATTGGTACATAAGTAATTTTCCCAGTTAATGTAGGAGTAGTTGAAGTTGCCCAGTATGAGAGTGCTAGGTTAGATCCTAATATTATCCAGGATGCTTAGGAACATGGAGTGTGATTCTCGGGACATGGCTGGGGACTTATAGCAGGTTACGACCTAAATTGCTGTCTTACCCAATGTTAGCTGCACCTGAAGTATCTGAGATGTGTTATGTTGGGCAACCAGTCTGGAGGTCTGTACATCCTTTATGAATATGGAAACACCACTGCTTTGGAGCTTCAGTCCAAGTTCTGGGGCTGAAAGGTGTGGAATGAGTTATAGCCTGGTACTACAGGGGTGCTTTCTGCTGCCTTGAACCAAGTCTCTGTTACAGCACAAATGTCAATGTTCTCCATTTTAAGGAGTGCTTCAAGTGAGTGCATTTTGAGATTTAGACTTCTAGCATTGAGCAGCATGACCCTCAGATTGCATTTGTTTGTAGCTGTTACGGTGGTAATTTGGTCTTTGGAACACTGCTTAAAAAAGACACTATAGGGGTGGCAAGAGCTTTGGCCAGTATCCAGAAGCCCAGGGGTGACAGATGCAGGCCATCTCTGGCAAAGCATCGAGGTCTGTCAGTCATGTCATCCCAGGCAGACAGATACTGGAACCCCTTAAAATGACACCAGAAATTTAGCCAGATGTTGAAATCAATCATTTTCTGCTTGTACTGTGTCATTATTCTGGGTGATGGTAGGATGCTGCTCAGGGCTAGGGTCATACCCATCTAGGCTGCATAATCCGAGAGCTCATCCATGTCTCTTTTCATGTAGTCCAGGGAGGTAAGTCTCAGGTTATTCACACCCACTTATACAATGGCAGAGTCATATTTGTACCTGTTATTGAGGGACCTGAGTGCAAGCATTATGTGGTGGATCCTGGTGCCTAAGAGGCAGCTGACTGTTAATATCTCCTTATTCAATCTAGTGATTGGGACATCAGTGTGCCTCACTATCGAGTCACCTATGACTAGTGTGTTGGGCATGCTGTTTTGCCTTAGGGGCTTTGGTTGAGTGGCACACTGTTTAGGAGAGTTATGTGTCTCATGATTAGTGTTGTGTAGTGGTCGAATGTGTTTCTGCCTTGGAGATCTCTGCTGTTTGGGTAGATTTTTATTGAGACCCTCCACAAAGGTGTGTGTGTGGTTTGTGTTTTTATGTGAAGGCAGTACTGGTGTGTATTCTAGAGGGCTATGTGTTGCATGTGGTGTGGTGCAAGTGTTGACCTTCTCCTCTTGACCAGCTATTTCAGTCTTGGCTGGAGAGTGTGTGCCTTCCAATTTGGATATATATGTGCATCTCTCACAAGCCTGGGTGTTGGGAGGTAAGATGAGAGGTTTGTCAGTATACATGAGGCAGTTGCTACATTGCCTCAGGATGCCCAAGTTCACCAGGTTAATAGGAGAAAGCACAGGGAACTGACTTTTAGACATGCCTGGAGTGGTGGGCATTAATAATAAGTACTGGAGCTGTTTCCTTGTAGAATGTTTAGTGCTGGTAGCTCTTTTGTGTGCTACAATAATTGCTACAAGAAGTCTGGTAAAGTGCTAGACTAATAAGCTAGTAAAAGTGCAGGAAAGGAGAGAACTAGCAGATCTAAGGGAAAAATTGAGCAGACTTTGGCACCGCTCAGAAGCTTACAAACAGTCCTGGACTAGACTAGTTACAGAAAAGACGGAAACAAGTGCAAATACAGGCTTTTAAACCAGAAAGTTGAAAGAGATGGAAAAAACTGCCCAAACGGCCAATAAACTACAATTTCTGGGCCAGAAACCACTCCTCTTGTGGTAGATAGGCTACCTAGTACTTACCACTCCCACTGATAAGCTAGAAGGCTTTTTGGCTAGAATGTAGGACTTCTTTAGTGGATGACTAGAATTCTTTAGGCTTGCATTTACTATTGTTTTGAAAGTTGTTATTGTCTGGTTTTTCTATACTTCATTTCTTTGCTTTTTAGTATGGTTGTGGAGCATTCCGAAGTTGTCAAGATATTGTGGTGTTTTATATTCTTGCCGTTCTTATCACACTTTTTCCTCTATCCTGCATTAATATTCCACTCCTTTTGGCTAGCCAAATTGCATTATTTGTTTTCAGTCTCTTCCTTCTAGAAGAAGCAAGGCTATTTAGGATATTCAGGAAAGTTCTATTCTTCCTAAAAATCCTCTCCTTAGATGATGATGTAAATAATTTACATCATCATCTAAGGAGAGGATTTTTAGGAAGTTCCAGTTAACAGATGATAGGTCAGTAATAAGCATTTTTGTGTTAAACTTGAACACGTTGCATGTTGTTTTATAAACATGCTGTTTAAGTGGATGCATAAGATGTTCTGTTGTATAAACCGCGAGATGATCACTGAGAGAGCCTGACATTGCACCTGTGGTGGTGAATTTGCTAGGGTCTGATACTTGGATCCATTCTAATAAGGAATTTGATGTCTTGCTATAATGTGTGGGGCTGTTAATTGTGTGAAGACATGTAAGTTCATGGTGGATGCAGGGGAGTTAAAGGTTATGTCCAATTAAATGATATTGGCATCATCTAAGTAGCATTTTTTTCTTGTGGAATTGTCATTTATATTCAATGTAGGATACCTTCCAATGTAGCTGCATCATTACTATTTGGAATGTAAAGGACCATATTTATTTTCAGGACGGTAATAAGAAGCTCTGCCGAACTAAATTTTGGTATTGGCTTGTTGTAAAGGGAATGTGGTAGTTGTTGGGAAATATTAAAGCAATACCACCACCTTTCCTCTTTATATGGTCATTAAGGATGATATTATAACAGGGATGGTATAATTTCAGAGTTATTTATGGTGGTTTCAAGCCAAGTTGTTGTTGTAGTGAGAATATCAGGCTTGTGTTGGGCAATCCAGGTATGTAGTTCAGTAATTTTATTTCTTATGCTTATAATATTTATGGTGGCAGACGTTAGGCTGCCATACCAGTGTGATTTGGTTTTACAGCTAAAGTTTCTTGGCCCCACATCACATTTGATGTCTCCCGAAGATGACATCAGAGAGGCACATCTTCACTCATTCTTCATCCCATTTTCTTACTCTTAAATCACCAGGATTTCCTGTTTTCTTTAATTATCTCTTGCAATAGCATCTGTTTATGTTTTTCATTTATTCCCTTTAAATTTTGTTACTGGTTATCTGTTATACTGCTTTTTAAAGTGTACTTTAGTATGCTTGTAAGAGTCGCTAAAGTTACTTTTTAAAACTAAAACTGTTGGTTTTCTTCCAGATAGAATTTCTCCATAGTCTGTCTCTGACTGAGCTATGAAACTGGTGATCTGTGACTGGTATATCACACTTAACAGACTGATTTGTCAGATTTCTCTGGAAGCCTAACTAGTTTCAAAGCTGTTAAACAGGCTTATGATGGACTGTGATTTAAACTGGAATCAGTAGCCAAATTAGTTCGTTCTGTTAAAACGAAAATTGCCTTATACATAGCTCTCTCTCCTTCCTCCAGTGACTTACCAAGGCTGTGAAAAATATTAAAGTAAATAATATGAGATTTCACAGAAAGTAAGCCAAAGGGTGGTTTAGAGAGACAGAATAAAGATGCTGATGAGAAACAGAGAAAAATATTAAATCATATTTTGTTTTTGTCTGGCAATTGGAATAATAAGATTCTAAGCACTTTATGTTGAGTAAAAATTCAACATTTTGAGAATCTCTGTCCTTGGACATAACGCACTGAAGCAGTTGTGTGGGGAAGAACATAAGGAGAATCAAACCGTACAATTAAACACTCATCAGTTAAAGAAAGAGTCTGAATGTGCAGGGCAGAAAGTAAGCATACAGTAAACAAGAGAATAAGCAGTCGTGTCACAAGTCGGGACAGCATTCATTACTAACTCACTGCCATCACAAGAAGCTGTCATTGTGAGAAGTGAATCTGATTAGGAGTGCATTTTAAACTATTAAATGTTAAGAGCCTGTTAAACCAGCAATTCAGACGAATATAAGAATACAATCAACATCTGTTTAATTAAATTTTGTAGTTTTAAAATGTAAAATAAAGAAAAAGAAATTTAAGTTAAAAATATGTATTAAATTAGTCTGAGTATGGGATGTGATACTTGAAAAGTACAACTAAATTTGCTTAGTGTATAAAGCAGTTACCAAGCACACAACAGTAATTAAATCTGATCACATATAAAAGATCTGTGTAGGTTTTAAACAGCCCTAGTATTTTGTGAAGTCAGTTTCAATCGCTGCTTTTCTGTTAAACTCTCCCGGTTTAATAATATGTGTTTCTTTAAAGGCTGGCGTTTACTTAAAATATCTCAATGGCACAGCTGAATAGAATTAATAATGCTTGATTTGTTTTACTTTGGTGACTTTGCCATTCATTTTCCGTTCTTACTTCTGTTGCTCACTTTTTCTGCATGACTTTCAAATCCAGATCCCTGATAGCTGGTTATGATTCAGTTATAACTGAGTATTGGTGCAGCAGATGATTTTTTTTCAGTTCAGAGAATATTTTTTAATACACATAAAACTTTATTAAAATTATTTCCAAGTAACTGTAAATCATTTAGTTATAAGGTGTAAAGGTTTGTTTATGTACCAAGAGACAGTGTGGGAACAGAACAGTTCCTTAAAGATATTCATCAGTTCATACTTCTCCATAGAAACATCTCTGAGGTCCATGAAAAGTGCTGTTTATCTCACAAATAGCCATTTTAGGCTGTGATCTTTACAATGCGCAAACACAATAGATGTTTCTCTAAGCTTCACCTCTCAAATGTCCCTGATTTTCAAGGACGTCCCTGATTTTGACTCAGATTTTATCTCTGTCCCTCTTAATCCCTCCTAAAACTGGTGACTTTTGGAGGAAAGTTGGTGAATTACACTAAATGTATAATAACCATAATTAAGAGTTGTAGACTTCTTTTACTTCACAAAACGTACATTAATTCACATGCTGTGAGTCTGTGTATGTCTCAGGTTAATAGCACTAATATTTTAAAAGTGTCCCTGACTGTCCCTGTGTTTTTTTCTGGCTTTGACCCTGATTCTGTTGAAATTTGTCCCTGATTGGTTGACAGCTTCAGTGATGTTGCAGTTATGAAAGTGGTGGTGTATAAGAGTGTCAGAAGATAACGTTTGTGTCCCTAAATTAAAACTGAATACTTTGTATCCACATACTGTTGCTTATTTATTTATTTTTTTTGAAGAATAGTAATTTTGGAGATGTTTGTTGAGTTAAATTTGACTCGATGGTTCATGTTTTAGAGAAACAACCATGATCTGTACAGCAGAGAACTTTGCTTTCATACTGTATTGGTGAGAATAGCCTTTGACAAAGGACCTGGGGATGGGGGAGCCAGTTAGTCTAAAAATGAACTGATAGCAACATGTCAGCTATAACTAATTGAAGAAGCAGGTAGTCCCTTAAAAGACTGGTATTCTCTAACTAGTTGTAGTCACAGAGTCTAAAGTAGAGTCATGGCATGCACAGGTTCTTTTCTTTTTGATAAGTCATGTGTTGCTCATGAAAAAAGGCTTTTATTTCTGTATCCCATCCAAAATGCAGTCATCACTCCCTTCATTTATACTACATTCCTTTTTCCATTTCATTCCCTCTTTTTTGCCACAAGTCTAACCCCTTTTTGCAACCTTCAACAATGACCAGACCTACTCTTTCCCATGGCTATCCATTCCATTTGCTTACCACCTTCTCATTCAAGCAGTATTTTCTAGTCTCACACCTAAACCTCCTCTGCAGACATTCTTCTTCCTGCTTTTCTCTTGACATTATTTACATTCAAAGCATGCAGCTCTCTCACACACCCCTGTATCCCTATTGTATCCTAGCATACAGCTCTCTCACACACCCCTTTATCCCTATTGTATCCTAGCATGCAGCTCTCTCACACACTCCTTTATCCCTATTGTATCCTAGCATGCAGCTCTCTCACACACCCCTTTATCCCTATTGTATCCTAGCATGCAGCTCTCTCACACACCCCTTTATCCCTATTATATCCTAGCATGCAGCTCTCTCACACACCCCTTTATCCCTATTGTATTGTAGCATGCAGCTCTCTCACACACCCCTTTATCCCTATTGTATTGTAGCATGCAGCTCTCTCACACACCCCTTTATCCCTATTGTATCCTAGCATGCAGCTTTCTCACACACCCCTTTATCCCTATTGTATCCTAGCATGCAGCTCTCTCACATACCCCTTTATCCCTATTGTATTGTATTGTAGCATGCAGCTCTCTCACACACCCCTTTATCCATATTGTGTCCTAGCATGCAGCTTTCTCACACACCCCTTTATCCCTATTGTATCCTAGCATGCAGCTCTCTCACACACCCCTTTATCCCTATTGTATTGTAGCATGCAGCTCTCTCACACACCCCTTTATGCCTATTGTAACATAGCATGCAGCTCTCTCACACACCCCTTTATCCCAATTGTATTGTAGCATGCAGCTCTCCCACACACCCCCTTATCCCTATTGTATCCTAGCATGCAGCTCTCTCACACACCCCTTTATCCCTATTGTATTGTAGCATGCAGCTCTCTCACACACCCCTTTATCCCTATTGTATCCTAGCATGCAGCTTTCTCACACACCCCTTTATCCCTATTGTATCCTAGCATGCAGCTCTCTCACACACACCTTCATCCCTATTGTATTGTAGCATGCAGCTCTCTCACACACCCCTTTATCCCTATTATATCCTAGCATGCAGCTCTCTCACACACCCCTTTATCCCTATTGTATCCTATCATGCAGCTCTCTCACACACCCCTTTATCCCTATTGTATTGTAGCATGCAGCTCTCACACACCCCTTTATCCCTATTGTATCCTAGCATGCAGCTCTCTCACACACCCCTTTATCCCTATTGTATTGTAGCATGCAGCTTTCTCACACACCCCTTTATCCCTATTGTATCCTAGCATGCAGCTCTCTCACACACCCCTTTATCCCTATTGTATTGTAGCATGCAGCTCTCTCACACACCCCTTTATCCCTATTGTATCCTAGCATGCAGCTCTCTCACACACCCCTTTATCCCTATTGTATTGTAGCATGCAGCTCTCTCACACAGCCCTTTATCCCTATTGTATTGTAGCATGCAGCTCTCTCACACCCCTTTATCCCTATTGTATTGTAGCATGCAGCTCTCTCACACACCCCTTTATCCCTATTGTATTGTAGCATGCAGCTCTCTCACACACCCCTTTATCCCTATTGTATCCTAGCATGCAGCTCTCACACATCCCTTTATCCCTTGTATTGTAGCATGCAGCTCTCTCACACCCCTTTATCCCTATTGTATCCTAGCATGCTGCTCTCACACACCCCTTTATCCCTATTGTATTGTAGCATGCAGCTCTCTCACACACCCCTTTATCCCTATTGTATCCTAGCATGCAGCTCTCTCACACACCCCTTTATCCCTATTGTATCCTAGCATGCAGCTCTCACACACCCCTTTATCCCTATTGTATCCTAGCATGCAGCTCTCTCACACCCCTTTATCCCTATTGTATCCTAGCATGCAGCTCTCTCACACACCCCTTTATCCCTATTGTATCCTAGCATGCAGCTCTCTCACACACCCTTTATCCCTTATCCCTATTGTATCCTAGCATGCAGCTCCCTCACACACCCCTTTATCCCTATTGTTTTCTAGCATGCAGCTCTCTCACACCCCTTTATCCCTATTGTATTGTAGCATGCAGCTCTCTCACACACCCCTTTATCCCTATTGTATCCTAGCATGCAGCTCTCACACACCCCTTTATCCCTATTGTATCCTAGCATGCAGCTCTCTCACACACCCCTTTATCCCTATTGTATCCTAGCATGCAGCTCTCTCACACACCCCTTTATCCCTATTGTATCCTAGCATGCAGCTCTCTCACACACCCCTTTATCCCTATTGTATTGTAGCATGCAGCTCTCTCACACACCCTTTATCCCTATTGTATCCTAGCATGCAGCTCTCTCACACACCCCTTTATCCCTATTGTATCCTAGCATGCAGCTCTCTCACACACCCCTTTATCCCTATTGTATTGTAGCATGCAGCTCTCTCACACACCCCTTTATCCCTATTGTATCCTAGCATGCAGCTCTCTCACACACCCTTTATCCCTATTGTATCCTAGCATGCAGCTCTCACACACCCCTTTATCCCTATTGTATTGTAGCATGCAGCTCTCTCACACACCCCTTTATCCCTATTGTATTGTAGCATGCAGCTCTCTCACACACCCCTTTATCCCTATTGTATTGTAGCATGCAGCTCTCTCACACCCCTTTATCCCTATTGTATTGTAGCACGCAGCTATCTCACACACCCTTCATACCTATTGTATCCTTACATGCACCTCTCACACCCCTTTATCCCTATTGTATTGTAGCATGCAGCTCTCTCACACACCCCTTTATCCCTATTGTATCCTAGCATGGAGCTCTCTCACACACCCTTTTATCCCTATTGTATCCTAGCATGCAGCTCTCTCACACCCCTTTATCCCTAGCATGCAGCTCTCACACACCCCTTTATCCCTATTGTATCCTAGCATGCAGCTCTCTCACACCCCTTTATCCCTATTGTATCCTAGCATGCAGCTCTCACACACCCCTTTATCCCTATTGTATTGTAGCATGCAGCTCTCTCACGCATCCCTTTATCCCTATTGTATCCTAGCATGCAGCTCTCTCACACACCCCTTTATCCCTATTGTATCCTAGCATGCAGCTCTCTCACACACCCCTTTATCCCTATTGTATTGTAGCATGCAGCTCTCTCACACACCCCTTTATCCCTATTGTATTGTAGCATGCAGCTCTCACACACCCCTTTATCCCTATTGTATCCTAGCATGCAGCTCTCACACACCCCTTTATCCCTATTGTATCCTAGCATGCAGCTCTCTCACACACCCCTTTATCCCTATTGTATCCTAGCATGCAGCTCTCTCACACACCCCTTTATCCCTATTGTATTGTAGCATGCAGCTCTCTCACACACCCCTTTATCCCTATTGTATCCTAGCATGCAGCTCTCTCACACACCCCTTTATCCCTATTGTATTGTAGCATGCAGCTCTCACACACCCCTTTATCCCTATTGTATCCTAGCATGCAGCTCTCTCACACACCCCTTTATCCCTATTGTATTGTAGCATGCAGCTCTCTCACACACCCTTCATCCCTATTGTATCCTAGCATGCAGCTCTCACACACATCCCTTTATCCCTATTGTATCCTAGCATGCAGCTCTCTCACACACCCCTTTATCCCTATTGTATTGTAGCATGCAGCTCTCACACACCCCTTTATCCCTATTGTATTGTAGCATGCAGCTCTCTCACACACCCCTTTATCCCTATTGTATCCTAGCATGCAGCTTTCTCACACACCCCTTTATCCCTATTCTATCCTAGCATGCAGCTCTCTCACACACCCCTTTATCCCTATTGTATCCTAGCATGCTGCTCTCACACACCCCTTTATCCCTATTGTATTGTAGCATGCAGCTCTCTCACACACCCCTTTATCCCTATTGTATCCTAGCATGCAGCTCTCTCACACACCCCTTTATCCCTATTGTATCCTAGCATGCTGCTCTCACACACCCCTTTATCCCTATTGTATTGTAGCATGCAGCTCTCCCCTCTCACACACCCCTTTATCCCTATTGTATCCTAGCATGCAGCTCTCTCACACACCCCTTTATCCCTATTGTATTGTAGCATGCAGCTCTCTCACACCCCTTTATCCCTATTGTATCCTAGCATGCAGCTCTCTCACACACCCCTTTATCCCTATTGTAGCATGCAGCTCTCTCACACACCCTTCATCCCTATTGTATCCTAGCATGCAGCTCTCTCACACACCCCTTTATCCCTATTGTATCCTAGCATGCAGCTCTCTCACACACCCCTTTATCCCTATTGTATTGTAGCATGCAGCTCTCTCACACACCCCTTTATCCCTATTGTATCCTAGCATGCAGCTCTCTCACACCCCTTTATCCCTATTGTATTGTAGCATGCAGCTCTCTCACACCCCTTTATCCCTATTGTATCCTAGCATGCAGCTCTCACACACCCCTTTATCCCTATTGTATCCTAGCATGCAGCTCTCACACACCCTTTATCCCTATTGTATCCTAGCATGCAGCTCTCACACACCCCTTTATCCCTATTGTATCCTAGCATGCTGCTCTCACACACCCCTTTATCCCTATTGTATTGTAGCATGCAGCTCTTTCACACACCCATTTATCCTTATTGTATCCTAGCATGCAGCCCCTCACACACCCCTTTATCCCTATTGTATCCTAGCATGCAGCTCTCACACACCCCTTTATCCCTATTGTATTGTAGCATGCAGCTCTCTCACACACCCCTTTATCCCTATTGTATCCTAGCATGCAGCTCTCTCACACACCCCTTTATCCCTATTGTATTGTAGCATGCAGCTCTCACACACCCCTTTATCCCTATTGTATCCTAGCATGCTGCTCTCACACACCCCTTTATCCCTATTGTATTGTAGCATGCAGCTCTCTCACACACCCCTTTATCCCTATTGTATTGTAGCATGCAGCTCTCACACACCCCTTTATCCCTATTGTATCCTAGCATGCAGCTCTCTCACACACCCCTTTATCCCTATTGTATCCTAGCATGCAGCTCTCTCACACACCCCTTTATCCCTATTGTATCCTAGCATGCAGCTCTCTCACACCCCTTTATCCCTATTGTATTGTAGCATGCAGCTCTCTCACACACCCTTTATCCCTATTGTATCCTAGCATGCAGCTCTCTCACACACCCCTTTATCCCTATTGTATCCTAGCATGCAGCTCTCTCACACACCCCTTTATCCCTATTGTATTGTAGCATGCAGCTCTCACACACCCCTTTATCCCTATTGTATTGTAGCATGCAGCTCTCTCACACACCCCTTTATCCCTATTGTATCCTAGCATGCAGCTCTCTCACACACCCCTTTATCCCTATTGTATTGTATCCTAGCATGCAGCTCTCTCACACACCCCTTTATCCCTATTGTATCCTAGCATGCAGCTCTCTCACACACCCTTTATCCCTATTGTATCCTAGCATGCAGCTCTCTCACACACCCCTTTATCCCTATTGTATCCTAGCATGCAGCTCTCTCACACACCCCTTTATCCCTATTGTATTGTAGCATGCAGCTCTCACACACCCCTTTATCCCTATTGTATCCTAGCATGCAGCTCTCTCACACACCCCTTTATCCCTATTGTATCCTAGCATGCAGCTCTCTCACACACCCCTTTATCCCTATTGTATCCTAGCATGCAGCTCTCTCACACACCCTTTATCCCTATTGTATCCTAGCATGCAGCTCTCACACACCCCTTTATCCCTATTGTATTGTAGCATGCAGCTCTCTCACGCATCCCTTTATCCCTATTGTATCCTAGCATGCAGCTCTCTCACACACCCCTTTATAACTATTGTATCCTAGCATGCAGCTCTCTCACGCACCCCTTTATCCCTATTGTATCCTAGCATGCAGCTCCCTCACACATCCCTTTATCCCTATTGTATCCTAGCATGCAGCTCTCACACACCCCTTTATCCCTATTGTATCCTAGCATGCAGCTCTCTCACACACCCCTTTATCCCTATTGTATTGTAGCATGCAGCTCTCTCACACACCCTTTATGCCTATTGTATCCTAGCATGCACCTCTCTCACACACCCTTTATCCCTATTGTATCCTAGCATGCAGCTCTCACACACCCCTTTATCCCTATTGTATCCTAGCATGCAGCTCTCTCACACACCCCTTTATCCCTATTGTATCCTAGCATGCAGCTCTCTCACACACCCTTTATCCCTATTGTATACTAGCATGCAGCTCTCACACACCCTTTATCCCTATTGTATCCTAGCATGCAGCTCTCTCACACACCCCTTTATCCCTATTGTATTGTAGCATGCAGCTCTCTCACACACCCCTTTATCCCTATTGTATTGTAGCATGCAGCTCTCACACACCCCTTTATCCCTATTGTATTGTAGCATGCAGCTCTCTCACACACCCCTTTATCCCTATTGTATCCTAGCATGCAGCTCTCTCACACACCCCTTTATCCCTATTGTATCCTAGCATGCAGGTCTCTCCCACACCCCTTTATCCCTATTGTATTGTAGCATGCAGCTCTCTCACACACCCCTTTATCCCTATTGTATCCTAGCATGCAGCTCTCACACACATCCCTTTATCCCTATTGTATCCTAGCATGCAGCTCTCACACACCCCTTTATCCCTATTGTATCCTAGCATGCAGCTCTCTCACACACACCCCTTTATCCCTATTGTATTGTAGCATGCAGCTCTCTCACACACCCCTTTATCCCTATTGTATCCTAGCATGGAGCTCTCTCACACACCCTTTTATCCCTATTGTATCCTAGCATGCAGCTCTCTCACACACCCCTTTATCCCTATTGTATCCTAGCATGCAGCTCTCTCACACACCCCTTTATCCCTATTGTATCCTAGCATGCAGCTCTCTCACACACCCCTTTATCCCTATTGTATCCTAGCATGCAGCTCTGACACACATCCCTTTATCCCTATTGTATCCTAGCATGCAGCTCTCTCACACACCCCTTTATCCCTATTGTATCCTAGCATGCAGCTCTCACACACCCTTTTATCCCTATTGTATCCTAGCATGCAGCTCTCACACACCCTTTATCCCTATTGTATCCTAGCATGGAGCTCTCTCTCACACACCCTTTATCCCTATTCTATCCTAGCATGCAGCTCTCTCACACACCCCTTTATCCCTATTGTATTGTAGCATGCAGCTCTCTCACACCCCTTTATCCCTATTGTATCCTAGCATGCAGCTCTCTCACACACCCCTTTATCCCTATTGTATCCTAGCATGCAGCTCTCTCACACACCCCTTTATCCCTATTGTATTGTAGCATGCAGCTCTCTCACACACCCCTTTATCCCTATTGTATCCTAGCATGCAGCTCTCTCACACACCCCTTTATCCCTATTGTATCCTAGCATGCAGCTCTCTCACACACCCCTTTATCCCTATTGTATCCTAGCATGCAGCTCTCACACACCCCTTTATCCCTATTGTATTGTAGCATGCAGCTCTCTCACACACCCCTTTATCCCTATTGTATCCTAGCATGCAGCTCTCTCACACCCTTTATCCCTATTGTATCCTAGCATGCAGCTCTCTCACACACCCCTTTATCCCTATTGTATCCTAGCATGCAGCTCTCTCACACACCCCTTTATCCCTATTGTATCCTAGCATGCAGCTCTCACACACCCCTTTATCCCTATTGTATCCTAGCATGCAGCTCTCTCACACACCCCTTTATCCCTATTGTATCCTAGCATGCAGCTCTCTCACACACCCCTTTATCCCTATTGTATTGTAGCATGCAGCTCTCTCACACACCCTTTATCCCTATTGTATCCTAGCATGCAGCTCTCTCACACACCCCTTTATCCCTATTGTATTGTAGCATGCAGCTCTCACACACCCCTTTATCCCTATTGTATCCTAGCATGCAGCTCTCTCACACACCCTTTATCCCTATTGTATCCTAGCATGCAGCTCTCTCACACACCCCTTTATCCCTATTGTATCCTAGCATGCAGCTCTCTCACACACCCCTTTATCCCTATTGTATCCTAGCATGCAGCTCTCTCACACACCCCTTTATCCCTATTGTATCCTAGCATGCAGCTCTCTCACACACCCCTTTATCCCTATTGTATTGTAGCATGCAGCTCTCTCACACACCCCTTTATCCCTATTGTATTGTAGCATGCAGCTCTCTCACACACCCCTTTATCCCTATTGTATTGTAGCATGCAGCTCTCTCACACACCCCTTTATCCCTATTGTATCCTAGCATGCAGCTCTCTCACACACCCCTTTATCCCTATTGTATCCTAGCATGCAGCTCTCTCACACACCCTTTATCCCTATGGTATTGTAGCATGCAGCTCTCTCACACCCCTTTATCCCTATTGTATCCTAGCATGCAGCTTTCTCACACACCCCTTTATCCCTATTGTATCCTAGCATGCAGCTCTCTCACACACCCCTTTATCCCTATTGTATCCTAGCATGCAGCTCTCTCACACACCCCTTTATCCCTATTGTATTGTAGCATGCAGCTCTCTCACACACCCCTTTATCCCTATTGTATTGTAGCATGCAGCTCTCTCACACACCCCTTTATCCCTATTGTATTGTAGCATGCAGCTCTCACACACCCCGTTATCCCTATTGTATTGTAGCATGCAGCTCTCTCACACACCCCTTTATCCCTATTGTATCCTAGCATGCAGCTCTCACACACATCCCTTTATCCCTATTGTATCCTAGCATGCAGCTCTGTCACACACCCCTTTATCCCTATTGTATCCTAGCATGCAGCTCTCTCACACACCCTTTATCCCTATTGTATACTAGCATGCAGCTCTCTCACACACCCCTTTATCCCTATTGTATCCTAGCATGCAGCTCTCTCACACACCCTTTATCCCTATTGTATCCTAGCATGCAGCTCTCACACCCCTTTATCCCTATTGTATCCTAGCATGCAGCTCTCTCACACACCCCTTTATCCCTATTGTATCCTAGCATGCAGCTCTCTCACACACCCTTTATCCCTATTGTATCCTAGCATGCAGCTCTCTCACACACCCCTTTATCCCTATTGTATTGTAGCATGCAGCTCTCTCACACACCCCTTTATCCCTATTGTATTGTAGCATGCAGCTCTCTCACACACCCTTTATCCCTATTGTATCCTAGCATGCAGCTCTCTCACACCCCTTTATCCCTATTGTATTGTAGCATGCAGCTCTCTCACACACCCCTTTATCCCTATTGTATCCTAGCATGCAGCTCTCTCACACACCCCTTTATCCCTATTGTATCCTAGCATGCAGCTCTCACACACCCTTTATCCCTATTGTATCCTAGCATGCAGCTCTCTCACACACCCCTTTATCCCTATTGTATTGTAGCATGCAGCTCTCTCACACACCCCTTTATCCCTATTGTATCCTAGCATGCAGCTCTCACACACCCCTTTATCCCTATTGTATCCTAGCATGCAGCTCTCTCACACACCCCTTTATCCCTATTGTATCCTAGCATGCAGCTCTCTCACACACCCTTTATCCCTATTGTATCCTAGCATGCAGCTCTCACACACCCCTTTATCCCTATTGTATTGTAGCATGCAGCTCTCTCACACACCCCTTTATCCCTATTGTATTGTAGCATGCAGCTCTCTCACACACCCTTTATCCCTATTGTATCCTAGCATGCAGCTCTCACACACCCATTTATCCTTATTGTATCCTAGCATGCAGCTCCCTCACACACCCCTTTATCCCTATTGTATCCTAGCATGCAGCTCTCTCACACACCCCTTTATCCCTATTGTATTGTAGCATGCAGCTCTCTCACACACCCCTTTATCCCTATTGTATCCTAGCATGCAGCTCTCTCACACACCCCTTTATCCCTATTGTATCCTAGCATGCAGCTCTCTCACACACCCTTTATCCCTATGGTATTGTAGCATGCAGCTCTCTCACACACCCCTTTATCCCTATTGTATCCTAGCATGCAGCTCTCACACACCCTTTATCCCTATTGTAGCATGCAGCTCTCTCACACACCCTTCATCCCTATTGTATCCTAGCATGCAGCTCTCTCACACACCCCTTTATCCCTATTGTATCCTAGCATGCAGCTCTCTCACACACCCCTTTATCCCTATTGTATTGTAGCATGCAGCTCTCTCACACACCCCTTTATCCCTATTGTATCCTAGCATGCAGCTCTCACACACCCTTTATCCCTATTGTATCCTAGCATGCAGCTCTCTCACACACCCCTTTATCCCTATTGTATCCTAGCATGCAGCTCTCTCACACACCCCTTTATCCCTATTGTATTGTAGCATGCAGCTCTCTCACACACCCTTTATCCCTATTGTATCCTAGCATGCAGCTCTCTCACACACCCCTTTATCCCTATTGTATTGTAGCATGCAGCTCTCTCACACACCCCTTTATCCCTATTGTATCCTAGCATGCAGCTCTCTCACACACCCCTTTATCCCTATTGTATTGTAGCATGCAGCTCTCTCACACACCCTTCATCCCTATTGTATCCTAGCATGCAGCTGTCACACACATCCCTTTATCCCTATTGTATCCTAGCATGCTGCTCTCACACACCCCTTTATCCCTATTGTATTGTAGCATGCAGCTCTCTCACACACCCCTTTATCCCTATTGTATCCTAGCATGCAGCTCTCTCACACACCCCTTTATCCCTATTGTATCCTAGCATGCAGCTCTCTCACACACCCCTTTATCCCTATTGTATCCTAGCATGCAGCTCTCTCACACACCCTTTATCCCTATTGTATCCTAGCATGCAGCTCTCTCACACACCCCTTTATCCCTATTGTATCCTAGCATGCTGCTCTCACACACCCCTTTATCCCTATTGTATCCTAGCATGCAGCTCTCTCACACACCCCTTTATCCCTATTGTATTGTAGCATGCAGCCCTCACACACACCCCTTTATCCCTATTGTATTGTAGAATGCAGCTCTCACACACCCCTTTATCCCTATTGTATCCTAGCATGCAGCTCTCTCACACACCCCTTTATCCCTATTGTATCCTAGCATGCAGCTCTCTCACACACCCCTTTATCCCTATTGTATCCTAGCATGCAGCTCTCTCACACACCCCTTTATCCCTATTGTATCCTAGCATGCAGCTCTCTCACACACCCCTTTATCCCTATTGTATTGTAGCATGCAGCTCTCTCACACACCCCTTTATCCCTATTGTATCCTAGCATGCAGCTCTCTCACACACCCCTTTATCCCTATTGTATCCTAGCATGCAGCTCTCACACACCCTTTATCCCTATTGTATCCTAGCATGCAGCTCTCACACACCCCTTTATCCCTATTGTATCCTAGCATGCAGCTCTCACACACCCCTTTATCCCTATTGTATTGTAGCATGCAGCTCTCTCACACACCCTTTATCCCTATTGTATCCTAGCATGCAGCTCTCTCACACACCCCTTTATCCCTATTGTATTGTAGCATGCAGCTCTCTCGCACACAGCTTTATCCCTATTGTATCCTAGCATGCAGCTCTCACACACCCCCTTTATCCCTATTGTATCCTAGCATGCAGCTCTCACATCCCTTTATCCCTATTGTATCCTAGCATGCAGCTCTCTCACACACCCCTTTATCCCTATTGTATCCTAGCATGCAGCTCTCTCACACACCCCTTTATCCCTATTGTATTGTAGCATGCAGCTCTCTCACACACCCCTTTATCCCTATTGTATCCTAGCATGCAGCTCTCGCACACACCCCTTTATCCCTATTGTATCCTAGCATGCAGCTTTCTCACACACCCCTTTATCCCTATTGTATCCTAGCATGCAGCTCTCACACACATCCCTTTATCCCTATTGTATCCTAGCATGCAGCTCTCTCACACACCCCTTTATCCCTATTGTATTGTAGCATGCAGCTCTCTCACACACCCCTTTATCCCTATTGTATCCTAGCATGCAGCTCTCTCACACACCCCTTTATCCCTATTGTATCCTAGCATGCAGCTCTCTCACACACCCCTTTATCCCTATTGTATTGTAGCATGCAGCTCTCTCACAGCCCTTTATCCCTATTGTATTGTTGCATGCGGCTCTCACACACCCTTTATCCCTATTGTATCCTAGCATGCAGCTCTCTCACACACCCCTTTATCCCTATTGTATCCTAGCATGCAGCTCTCTCACACACCCCTTTATCCCTATTGTATTGTAGCATGCAGCTCTCTCACACACCCCTTTATCCCTATTGTATTGTAGCATGCAGCTCTCTCACACCCCTTTATCCCTATTGTATCCTAGCATGCAGCTCTCACACACCCCTTTATCCCTATTGTATCCTAGCATGCAGCTCTCACACATCCCTTTATCCCTATTGTATCCTAGCATGCAGCACTCTCACACACCCTTTATCCCTATTGTATCCTAGCATGCAGCTCTCTCACACACCCCTTTATCCCTATTGTATTGTAGCATGCAGCTCTCTCACACACCCCTTTATCCCTATTGTATCCTAGCATGCAGCTCTCACACACCCTTTATCCCTATTGTATTGTAGCATGCAGATCTCTCACACACCCCTTTATCCCTATTGTATCCTAGCATGCAGCTCTCTCACACACCCCTTTATCCCTATTGTATCCTAGCATGCAGCTCTCTCACACACCCCTTTATCCCTATTGTATTGTAGCATGCAGCTCTCTCACACACCCTTTATCCCTATTGTATCCTAGCATGCAGCTCTCTCACACACCCCTTTATCCCTATTGTATCCTAGCATGCAGCTCTCTCACACACCCCTTTATCCCTATTGTATCCTAGCATGCAGCTCTCACACACCCCTTTATCCCTATTGTATCCTAGCATGCAGCTCTCTCACACACCCCTTTATCCCTATTGTATCCTAGCATGCAGCTCTCTCACACACCCCTTTATCCCTATTGTATCCTAGCATGCAGCTCTCTCACACACCCCTTTATCCCTATTGTATCCTAGCATGCAGCTCTCACACACCCCTTTATCCCTATGGTATTGTAGCATGCAGCTCTCTCACACACCCCTTTATCCCTATTGTATTGTATCCTAGCATGCAGCTCTCACACACCCTTTATCCCTATTGTATCCTAGCATGCAGCTCTCTCACACACCCCTTTATCCCTATTGTATTGTAGCATGCAGCTCTCTCACACAGCCCTTTATCCCTATTGTATTGTAGCATGCAGCTCTCTCACACACCCCTTTATCCCTATTGTATCCTAGCATGCAGCTGTCACACACATCCCTTTATCCCTATTGTATCCTAGCATGCAGCTCTCTCACACCCTTTATCCCTATTGTATCCTAGCATGCAGCTCTCTCACACACCCCTTTATCCCTATTGTATTGTAGCATGCAGCTCTCTCACACACCCCTTTATCCCTATTGTATCCTAGCATGCAGCTCTCACACACATCCCTTTATCCCTATTGTATCCTAGCATGCAGCTCTCACACACCCCTTTATCCCTATTGTATCCTAGCATGCAGCTCTCTCACACACCCCTTTATCCCTATTGTATCCTAGCATGCAGCTCTCTCACACACCCCTTTATCCCTATTGTATTGTAGCATGCAGCTCTCTCACACACCCCTTTATCCCTATTGTATCCTAGCATGCAGCTCTCTCACACACCCCTTTATCCCTATTGTATCCTAGCATGCAGCCTCTCACACACCCCTTTATCCCTATTGTATTGTAGCATGCAGCTCTCTCACACACCCCTTTATCCCTATTGTATTGTAGCATGCAGCTCTCTCACACACCCTTTATCCCTATTGTATCCTAGCATGCAGCTCTCACACACCCCTTTATCCCTATTGTATTGTAGCATGCAGCTCTCTCGCACACCCCTTTATCCCTATTGTATTGTAGCATGCAGCTCTCAAACACCCCTTTATCCCTATTGTATTGTAGCATGCAGCTCTCTCACACACCCCTTTATCCCTATTGTATCCTAGCATGCAGCTCTCTCACACACCCTTTATCCCTATTGTATACTAGCATGCAGCTCTCTCACACACCCCTTTATCCCTATTGTATTGTAGCATGCAGCTCTCTCACACACCCCTTTATCCCTATTGTATCCTAGCATGCAGCTCTCTCACACCCCTTTATCCCTATTGTATCCTAGCATGCAGCTCTCACACACCCCTTTATCCCTATTGTATCCTAGCATGCAGCTCTCACACACCCCTTTATCCCTATTTTATCCTAGCATGCAGCTCTCTCACACACCCCTTTATCCCTATTGTATTGCAGCATGCAGCTCTCTCACACACCCTTCATCCCTATTGTATCCTAGCATGCAGGTCTCTCCCACACCCCTTTATCCCTATTGTATCCTAGCATGCAGCTCTCTCACACACCCCTTTATCCCTATTGTATTGTAGCATGCAGCTCTCTCACACACCCCTTTATCCCTATTGTATTGTAGCATGCAGCTCTCTCACACACCCCTTTATCCCTATTGTATCCTAGCATGCAGCTCTCACACACCCCTTTATCCCTATTGTATCCTAGCATGCAGCTCTCTCACACACCCCTTTATCCCTATTGTATTGTAGCATGCAGCTCTCACACACCCCTTTATCCCTATTGTATTGTAGCATGCAGCTCTCTCACACACCCCTTTATCCCTATTGTATCCTAGCATGCAGCTCTCTCACACACCCCTTTATCCCTATTGTATCCTAGCATGCAGCTCTCTCACGCACCCCTTTATCCCTATTGTATCCTAGCATGCAGCTCTCACACACATCCCTTTATCCCTATTGTATCCTAGCATGCAGCTCTCTCACACACCCCTTTATCCCTATTGTATCCTAGCATGCAGCTCTCTCACACACCCTTTATCCCTATTGTATCCTAGCATGCAGCTCTCTCACACACCCCTTTATCCCTATTGTATTGTAGCATGCAGCTCTCTCACACACCCCTTTATCCCTATTGTATCCTAGCATGCAGCTCTCTCACACACCCCTTTATCCCTATTGTATTGTAGCATGCAGCTCTTTCACACAGCCATTTATCCCTATTGTATTGTAGCATGCAGCTCTCTCACACCCCCCTTTATCCCTATTGTATTGTAGCATGCAGCTCTCACACACCCCTTTATCCCTATTGTATCCTAGCATGCAGCTCTCTCACACACCCCTTTATCCCTATTGTATCCTAGCATGCAGCTCTCTCACACACCCCTTTATCCCTATTGTATCCTAGCATGCAGCTCTCTCACACACCCCTTTATCCCTATTGTATCCTAGCATGCAGCTCTCACACACCCCTTTATCCCTATTGTATCCTAGCATGCAGCTCTCTCACACACCCCTTTATCCCTATTGTATCCTAGCATGCAGCTCTCTCACACACCCCTTTATCCCTATTGTATTGTAGCATGCAGCTCTCTCACACAGCCCTTTATCCCTATTGTATTGTAACATGCAGCTCTCACACACCCCTTTATCCCTATTGTATCCTAGCATGCTGCTCTCTCACACACACCCCTTTATCCCTATTGTATTGTAGCATGCAGCTCTCTCACACACCCCGTTATCCCTATTGTATTGTAGCATGCAGCTTTCTCACACACCCCTTTATCCCTATTGTATCCTAGCATGCAGCTCTCACACACATCCCTTTATCCCTATTGTATCCTAGCATGCAGCTCTCTCACACACCCCTTTATCCCTATTGTATCCTAGCATGCAGCTCTCTCACACACCCCTTTATCCCTATTGTATTGTAGCATGCAGCTCTCACACACCCCTTTAGCCCTATTGTACACTAGCATGCAGCTCTCACACACCCCTTTATCCCTATTGTCTCCTAGCATGCAGCTCTCACACACCCCTTTATCCCTATTGTATCCTAGCATGCAGCTCTCTCACACACCCCTTTATCCCTATTGTATCCTAGCATGCAGCTCTCTCACACACCCCTTTATCCCTATTGTATCCTAGCATGCAGCTCTCTCACACACCCTTTATCCCTATTGTATCCTAGCATGCAGCTGTCTCACACACCCCTTTATCCCTATTGTATCCTAGCATGCAGCTCTCTCACACACCCCTTTATCCCTATTGTATCCTAGCATGCAGCTCTCTCACACACCCCTTTATCCCTATTGTATTGTAGCATGCAGCTCTCACACACCCCTTTATCCCTATTGTATTGTAGCATGCAGCTCTCTCACACACCCTTTATCCCTATTGTATCCTAGCATGCAGCTCTCTCACACACCCCTTTATCCCTATTGTATTGTAGCATGCAGCTCTCTCACACACCCCTTTATCCCTATTGTATTGTAGCATGCAGCTCTCTCACACACCCCTTTATCCCTATTGTATTGTAGCATGCAGCTCTCTCACACACCCCTTTATCCCTATTGTATCCTAGCATGCAGCTCTCTCACACACCCCTTTATCCCTATTGTATCCTAGCATGCAGCTCTGACACACATCCCTTTATCCCTATTGTATCCTAGCATGCAGCTCTCACACACCCCTTTATCCCTATTGTATCCTAGCATGCAGCTCTCTCACACACCCCTTTATCCCTATTGTATCCTAGCATGCTGCTCTCACACACCCCTTTATCCCTATTGTATTGTAGCATGCAGCTCTCTCACACACCCCTTTATCCCTATTGTATTGTAGCATGCAGCTCTCTCACACCCCCCTTTATCCCTATTGTATTGTAGCATGCAGCTCTCTCACACACCCCTTTATCCCTATTGTATTGTAGCATGCAGCTCTCTCACACCCCCCTTTATCCCTATTGTATTGTAGCATGCAGCTCTCACACACCCTTTATCCCTATTGTATCCTAGCATGCAGCTCTCACACACCCTTTATCCCTATTGTTTCCTACCATACATCTTTCTCACACACCCCTTTATCTCTATTGTATCCTAGCATGCAGCTCCATCACACACCCCTTTATCCCTATTGTATCCTAGCATGCAGCTCTCTCACACCCCTTTATCCCTATTGTATCCTAGCATGCAGCTCTCTCACACACCCCTTTATCCCTATTGTATCCTAGCATGCAGCTCTCTCACACACCCCTTTATCCCTATTGTATTGTAGCATGCAGCTCTCTCACACACCCCTTTATCCCTATTGTATCCTAGCATGCAGCTCTCACACACCCTTTATCCCTATTGTATCCTAGCATGCAGCTCTCTCACACCCCTTTATCCCTATTGTATTGTAGCATGCAGCTCTCTCACACACCCCTTTATCCCTATTGTATTGTAGCATGCAGCTCTCTCACACACCCTTTATCCCTATTGTATCCTAGCATGCAGCTCTCACACACCCCTTTATCCCTATTGTATTGTAGCATGCAGCTCTCTCACACACCCCTTTATCCCTATTGTATTGTAGCATGCAGCTCTCTCACACACCCCTTTATCCCTATTGTATCCTAGCATGCAGCTCTCTCATGCACCCCTTTATCCCTATTGTATCCTAGCATGCAGCTCTGACACATCCCTTTATCCCTATTGTATCCTAGCATGCAGCTCTCTCACACCCCTTTATCCCTATTGTATTGTAGCATGCAGCTCTCACACACCCCTTTATCCCTATTGTATCCTAGCATGCAGCTCTCTCACACACCCCTTTATCCCTATTGTATCCTAGCATGCAGCTCTCACACACCCCTTTATCCCTATTGTATCCTAGCATGCAGCTCTCTCACACACCCTTTATCCCTATTGTATCCTAGCATGCAGCTCTCACACACCTTTATCCCTATTGTATTGTAGCATGCAGCTCTCTCACACACCCCTTTATCCCTATTGTATCCTAGCATGCAGCTCTCTCACACACCCCTTTATCCCTATTGTATCCTAGCATGCAGCTCTCTCACACACCCCTTTATCCCTATTGTATTGTAGCATGCAGCTCTCTCACACACCCCTTTATCCCTATTGTATTGTAGCATGCAGCTCTCTCACACACCCCTTTATCCCTATTGTATCCTAGCATGCAGCTCTCTCACACACCCCTTTATCCCTATTGTATCCTAGCATGCAGCTCTCTCACACACCCCTTTATCCCTATTGTATTGTAGCATGCAGCTCTCTCACACACCCCTTTATCCCTATTGTATCCTAGCATGCAGCTCTCACACACCTTTTTATCTCTATTGTATCCTAGCATGCAGCTCCATCACACACCCCTTTATCCCTATTGTATCCTAGCATGCAGCTCTCTCCCACACCCCTTTATCCCTATTGTATCCTAGCATGCTGCTCTCTCACACACCCCTTTATCCCTATTGTATTGTAGCATGCAGCTCTTTCACACATCTTTTTATCTCTATTGTATCCTAGCATGCAGCTCCATCACACACCCCTTTATCCCTATTGTATCCTAGCATGCAGCTCTCTCACACACCCCTTTATCCCTATTGTATTGTAGCATGCAGCTCTCTCACACACCCCTTTATCCCTATTGTATTGTAGCATGCAGCTCTCTCACACCCCTTTATCCCTATTGTATCCTAGCATGCAGCTCTCTCACACACCCCTTTATCCCTATTGTATTGTAGCATGCAGCTCTCTCACACACCCCTTTATCCCTATTGTATTGTAGCATGCAGCTCTCTCACACACCCCCTTTATCCCTATTGTATTGTAGCATGCAGCTCTCACACACCCCTTTATCCCTATTGTATCCTAGCATGCAGCTCTCTCACACACCCCTTTATCCCTATTGTATCCTAGCATGCAGCTCTCTCACACACCCCTTTATCCCTATTGTATTGTAGCATGCAGCTCTCTCACACACCCCTTTATCCCTATTGTATCCTAGCATGCAGCTTTCTCACACACCACTTTATCCCTATTGTATCCTAGCATGCAGCTCTCTCACACACCCCTTTATCCCTATTGTATTGTAGCATGCAGCTCTCTCACACACCCCTTTATCCCTATTGTATCCTAGCATGCAGTTCTCTCACACACCCCTTTATCCCTATTGTATTGTGGCATGCAGCTCTCTCACACACCCCTTTATCCCTATTGTATCCTAGCATGCAGCTCTCTCACACACCCCTTTATCCCTATTGTATCCTAGCATGCAGCTCTCACACACCCCTTTATCCCTATTGTATTGTAGCATGCAGCTCTCTCACACACCCCTTTATCCCTATTGTATTGTAGCATGCAGCTCTCTCACACACCCCTTTATCCCTATTGTATCCTAGCATGCAGCTCTCACACACATCCCTTTATCCCTATTGTATCCTAGCATGCAGCTCTCTCACACACCCCTTTATCCCTATTGTATTGTAGCATGCAGCTCTCTCACACACCCCTTTATCCCTATTGTATTGTAGCATGCAGCTCTCTCACACACCCCTTTATCCCTATTGTATCCTAGCATGCAGCTGTTTCACACACCCCTTTATCCCTATTGTATCCTAGCATGCAGCTCTCTCACACACCCCTTTATCCCTATTGTATCCTAGCATGCAGCTCTCTCACACACCCCTTTATCCCTATTGTATTGTAGCATGCAGCTCTCTCACACAGCCATTTATCCCTATTGTATTGTAGCATGCAGCTCTCTCACACACCCCTTTATCCCTATTGTATTCTAGCATGCAGCTCTCTCACACACCCCTTTATCCCTATTGTATTGTAGCATGCAGCTCTCTCACACACCCCGTTATCCCTATTGTATTGTAGCATGCAGCTTTCTCACACACCCCTTTATCCCTATTGTATCCTAGCATGCAGCTCTCACACACATCCCTTTATCCCTATTGTATCCTAGCATGCAGCTCTGTCACACACCCCTTTATCCCTATTGTATCCTAGCATGCAGCTCTCACACACCCCTTTATCCCTATTGTATTGTAGCATGCAGCTCTCTCACACACCCCTTTATCCCTATTGTATCCTAGCATGCAGCTCTCGCACACACCCCTTTATCCCTATTGTATCCTAGCATGCAGCTTTCTCACACACCCCTTTATCCCTATTGTATCCTAGCATGCAGCTCTCTCACACACCCCTTTATCCCTATTGTATCCTAGCATGCTGCTCTCTCACACACCCCTTTATCCCTATTGTATTGTAGCATGCAGCTCTCTCACACACCCCTTTATCCCTATTGTATCCTAGCATGCAGCTCCCTCACACACCCCTTTATCCCTATTGTATCCTAGCATGCAGCTCTCTCACACACCCTTTATCCCTATTGTATTGTAGCATGCAGCTCTCTCACACACCCCTTTATCCCTATTGTATTGTAGCATGCAGCTCTCTCACACACCCTTTATCCCTATTGTATCCTAGCATGCAGCTCTCTCACACACCCCTTTATCCCTATTGTATTGTAGCATGCAGCTCTCTCACACACCCCTTTATCCCTATTGTATTGTAGCATGCAGCTCTCTCACACACCCCTTTATCCCTATTGTATTGTAGCATGCAGCTCTCTCACACACCCCTTTATCCCTATTGTATTGTAGCATGCAGCTCTCACACACCCCTTTATCCCTATTGTATCCTAGCATGGAGCTCTCTCACACACCCCTTTATCCCTATTGTATCCTAGCATGCAGCTCTCTCACACACCCCTTTATCCCTATTGTATTGTAGCATGCAGCTCTCTCACACACCCCTTTATCCCTATTGTATCCTAGCATGCAGCTTTCTCACACACCACTTTATCCCTATTGTATCCTAGCATGCAGCTCTCTCACACACCCCTTTATCCCTATTGTATTGTAGCATGCAGCTCTCTCGCACACCTCTTTATCCCTATTGTATTGTAGCATGCAGCTCTCTCACACACCCCTTTATCCCTATTGTATCCTAGCATGGAGCTCTCTCACACACCCCTTTATCCTTATTGTATCCTAGCATGCAGCTCTCTCACACACCCCTTTATCCCTTTTGTATCCTAGCATGCAGCTCTCTCACACACCCCTTTATCCCTATTGTATTGTAGCATGCAGCTCTCACACACCCCTTTATCCCTATTGTATCCTAGCATGCAGCTCTCTCACACACCCCTTTATCCCTATTGTATTGTAGCATGCAGCTCTCTCACACACCCCTTTATCCCTATTGTATCCTAGCATGCAGCTCTCTCACACACCCTTTATCCCTATTGTATTGTAGCATGCTGCTCTCACACACCCCATTATCCCTATTGTATTGTAGCCTGCAGCTCTCACACACCCCTTTATCCCTATTGTATCCTAGCATGCAGCTCTCTCACACACCCCTTTATCCCTATTGTATTGTAGCATGCAGCTCTCTCACACACCCTTTATCCCTATTGTATCCTAGCATGCAGCTCTCTCACACACCCCTTTATCCCTATTGTATTGTAGCATGCAGCTCTCTCACACACCCCTTTATCCCTATTGTATTGTAGCATGCAGCTCTCTCACACACACCTTTATCCCTATTGTATCCTAGCATGCAGCTCTCTCATACACCCCTTTATCCCTATTGTATCCTAGCATGCAGCTCTCTCACACACCCCTTTATCCCTATTGTATTGTAGCATGCAGCTCTCTCACCCACCCCTTTATTCCTATTGTACTGTAGCATGCAGCTCTCACACACACCCATTTATCCCTATTGTATCCTAGCATGCAGCTCTTTCACACACCCGTTTATCCCTATTGTATTGTAGCATGCAGCTCTCTCACACACCCCTTTATCCCTATTGTATCCTAGCATGCAGCTCTCTCACACACCCCTTTATCCCTATTGTATCCTAGCATGCAGCTCTCTCACACACCCCTTTATCTGTATTGTATCCTAGCATGCAGCTCTCTCACACACCCCTTTATCCCTATTGTATCCTAGCATGCTGCTCTCTCACACACACCCCTTTATCCCTATTGTATTGTAGCATGCAGCTCTCTCACGCATCCCTTTATCCCTATTGTATCCTAGCATGCAGCTCTCTCACACACCCCTTTATCCCTATTGTATCCTAGCATGCAGCTCTCTCACACACCCCTTTATCCCTATTGTATCCTAGCATGCAGCTCTCTCACACACCCCTTTATCCCTATTGTATCCTAGCATGCTGCTCTCTCACACACCCCTTTATCCCTATTGTATTGTAGCATGCAGCTCTCTCACACACCCTTTATCCCTATTGTATCCTAGCATGCTGCTCTCTCACACACCCCTTTATCCCTATTGTATTGTAGCATGCAGCTCTCTCACACACCCCTTTATCCGTATTGTATCCTAGCATGCAGCTCTCTCACACACCCCTTTATCCCTATTCTATCCTAGCATGCAGCTCTCTTACACACCCCTTTATCCGTATTGTATCCTAGCATGCAGCTCTCTCACACACCCCTTTATCCCTATTGTATCCTAGCATGCAGCTCTCTCACACACCCCTTTATCCCTATTGTATCCTAGCATGCTGCTCTCTCACACACCCCTTTATCCCTATTGTATTGTAGCATGCAGCTCTCTCACACACCCCTTTATCCCTATTGTATCCTAGCATGCAGCTCTCTCACACACCCCTTTATCCCTATTGTATTGTAGCATGCAGCTCTCTCAAACACCCCTTTATCCCCATTGTATCCTAGCATGCAGCTCTCTCACACACCCCTTTATCCCTATTGTATCCTAGCATGGAGCTCTCTCACACCCCTTTATCCCTATTGTATTGTAGCATGCAGCTCTCTCACACACCCCTTTATCCCTATTGTATCCTAGCATGCAGCTCTCTCACACACCCCTTTATCCCTATTGTATCCTAGCATGCAGCTCTCTCACACACCCCTTTATCCCTGTTGTATCCTAGCATGGAGCTCTCTCACACACCCCGTTATCCCTATTGTATCTTAGCATGCAGCTCTCTCACACACCCCTTTATCCTTATTGTATTGTAGCATGCAGCTCTCTCACACACCCCTTTATCCCTATTGTATCATAGCATGCAGCTCTCTCACACACCACTTTATCCCTATTCTATCCTAGCATGCTGCTCTCTCTCACACCCCTTTATCCCTATTGTATGCTAGCATGCAGCTCTCTCACACACCCCTTTATCCCTATTGTATGCTAGCATGCAGCTCTCTCACACACCCCGTTATCCCTATTGTATCCTTGGTTATCTCTTCTCGTCACCCCTTTACTTACTGCCTCCCATTCATCCTACGTCCCTCTTCTCTTTGCATTTCTTTTCGTACTACTTTCTACTTCCTTTTTTCCACTCCTCTTCCCTCTGTGTAACTCTCACACCTTTTCTCTGTCCTATCCCCATGTTATCCTTTCTTATAACTATTCTCACTTGATCTTCTAATGTCTTCATACCTCTCTGTTTCATGATATGCTGCCATCCCTGTAGCAAAAGCCGTAGCAGTTGTTATGGCTATATCTTATCCATAATTTCATTTTTCCATCCATGTTTTGACATTGTTAACTGCTTCTCGAACTAAATGTTGTAACATATTCCTGCACCTGTAAATATATAAATATATATATATATATATATATATATATATATATATATATATATGTGTGTGTGTTTGTGTGTGTGTGTGTGTGTGTGTGTGTGTGTGTGTGTGTGTGTGTTTGTTTTTAGCATATCCTTATATCTGTAAATATTGTATCTATAAATATTATTCACATAGTACCACTACTCATACACATACCACTACTCAAACACATAGTATGCATCAAACATATAAATCCACATATGCAGAGGTTCTCTTAAAAAACTTACCGAAACACCAAAGACCTCCAAAACACAAGTCTGCTACAGCTAACAGTGTCTCCACAGCACCCATGACACATACCCGTGTCTTACCCACAATGCTCGTAAGGCATAACACTCAAAAAAACAAGTTTTCTTGTCATTGGAGACTCAGTAGTGAGACACAGTGACATCCCACTCACCAGGCTGGACAAGGAGAAAGTCACGGTCATCTGCCTGTCTGGTGCCAGGATTCGCCAAATCATGCATTCAGTTATTCCACCATCAACTGGGAAACCTACTCTAGCCCAAACTTGCTAGTACAAAAGTTCCTTGACTTTGTGAATTAAATGCCCTGTAGCAAACTGTACATACCCCGACAAGACAAACAAACATTCTATATCTGGTCCTCACCAACATGCTAAACAGGGGCACTGCTGCAACAGTTGGACCCTCATTAGTTAAAAGTGACCACAAATCAGACACCTTCAAACTGACACCAACACCAGAACTCACAAAGGGTTAAATCAGACTAAAAACTTCAAGAAGGCAAACTATACCCCTCCCTGGTGAAGGTATAAATGCATTCCAAGCCCCACCCCAAGCTGAAAGTTGTAACTACACCAAAGCTTACAGTAATGCCCTGCACAATCACTTGCATAAGTGTATAAACTCAGCTGTACCAGATAGAATCAAAGCCAAAACCCCAAGTAAAATCAAGCTGCCATGGTGGACTTCCAGCATCAACAAAATCTTCAATAATAGCAAAAAGTTACTGTCCAAGAAAACAAAGACAAGAACCCAAAAATGGAAAAACACCCTTCTCATCCTTAGCAGGCAAATAAGACAACTTGTCAAATCCTCCAAGAGCTCCGTTGAGAGAAACCTAGCAAGTACTGCTAAGGATAACCATAAGGCCTTTTACAGCTAAAGGGTGGGACCCAAGCATGTGCAGAACTGGTGGACGGTGACATCTCACTTACACTGACCCCACAGAGAAAGCAAACCTGCTACCGGATAGGTTTGGTGAAAATTTCACTCCCTTATCCCCTCCTAACTTACAACAAACCCTACCCCAAACTTCCCCCAGCCTTAGATATCTGAAGAGCAGGTCTTCAAAGCCCTGTCCAAGGCAAAGAACATAGCCTCTGTGGAACAGATGACATCCTAGGTTCTTCTAAACAGGCTAAAATATGAACTAGCATCACCACTAAGTATCCCTGTCAATCATAGCCTAACCACAGGCGTTGTTCCTGCAGAATGCAGAACAGCTACAGTTATTCCCCTCCACAAATGTGGCCTAGCAACCGTCCTGGGGAATTACAGACCCATAAACCTAACCAGGCTTATCTGTAAGGCCATGGAATGTATTATTATGGACCTCATGAATAAAGACATAGGTGATCTCCAAACCCTGGATCCTGCCCAATTCAGCTTTGTGAAGGGCAGAGCCTTCCTGTTAAATCTGGTGGATTTCTTTGAAAGTATTAACAGGGCCATTGATGAGCGCAAATTTGTGCACACAGCATATCTTGACTTGGCAAAGGCTTTTGACACAGTTCCACATTCAGGCTTTACCAATAAACTTAGCAAACTGAATGTAAACTCCTTCATTGTAAGATGGGTTTCCAACTGGTTCACAAACCTGACACACACTATCAAAGTGGGTGACATCATATCAACCAGCAGCCCTGTTACCAGTGGGGTGCCAGAGGGACCAGTGCTGGGCCCCCTACTGCTGGGTATATAATTCTCAGAAGTTCAGGTCAAAAGTAAAGGGTTGTGGCTGATCAAGTTTGCAGATGACTGCAAACTAGGTACAATCATTGAATCCCCAAATTATGTCAATATATTCAAGGAGGGTCTCACACAGACCAACGACTGGTGTATTACTCACACTCTCAAATTTGAATGTAAAGAAATGCATCATCATTCCTTTCAGCAAAAAAAATGTCCCTTCACACTATCAAATCAACAATAATACCCTAAGTACCCATGAAATGGTGAGGGACCTGCAATCACAGGTTGACCGTGACCTTAACTTCAACCACCACGTGTCTACCATTGTAAGGAAAGCTTTCTATGCAGCTCACTTGATTTGTAAAGGCATCATCTCAAGAGTAAAAGAAGTTATAACCCCCCCATACTTGACACTTATCCAGCCCATAATTGAGTATAACACCCTATTCAGTATGTACCATACTAAGCCCCTGCAGCAATTAGAGAGGCCTCAGAGGTTTCTAACAAAGAGGTTCAAGGGCCTCCAGCATGTGCCTTACATGCAACAATAAGGCAACACAGAAGCAAAGACACACTCCCCAATTTATTCTTTAGTGCTTTCATCTCAGAAAATGATAAGACTTCTTCAGATAACAATAAGAGAAAAAAATCACCATTAAATACACATGTGCAATCACATGACAACATCTCTCCATTTTACATTTAAAGAAATAAACACAGAATAGCACACCCTGAATAAAATCATAATATATATTAATATATATATATATATATATATATATATATATATATATATATATATATATATATATATAGGGTCTAATTCATGTTGTAAGCCTATCAAATACGATTTTGTCAGCACAACAATGTTGAAAGTTCAGAACATCGTGCAGGTAAACAGAAATCTCAGTAAGGGCAAGATTTCCATTTACCTCAATATAGTGCGGTCTCGGAGTTGGTGTATTTAAGTAGGGGGGTGTGGGGGTTGCAGGGGGGCTTGCCTCCGGCCTATGCTAGTTAGTTTTTTTTTATTGATTTATTTATTTTTTTACGTTATTCGATATTTTACTACTTCGATCAATAAAGTTTGACCTTTATTGATTCGATGTAGTAAAATTTCGATAACGTGATATAGACGCCATATATATATATATATATATATATATATATATATATATATATATATATATATATATAATTCTATACACATATTTAATCATCTTCCAATCTAATAGACATTGCTTTTCGATTTTTTTATGCATTGCGGTTTGTTTTGTGCTGACACGGAAGTCTTCTGGATGCTTGTCTCCATCACAACCATTATTTTCCAAATATGAACCTAATATTACTAACAGAACAGCTGGTGAGTTTACTCTCTTGATACAAAAACTAACTCAGAAAGTGGTTTTCCTGGCCACTGAAGTACAACAATGCTATATTGCTGGGTTAAGGGCTGTTTTGTTGTCCTAACCACCCCGGAGGAGTGAAAGCAGTTTTGTGAGTTCATTAGCCTCAGAACAAGGAGGTGGGTGTGTTCAGACTTTACCTTCAGCTAACTTGGTAACTGGTGGCTCTAATTTACATGACTGGTTACATCAGGGTATTGTCTTCTCCCAGTGTATGGCTCCACAAGTCAATAGAACATTGAAAGATAGTTTGGATCTGTACTATTACAAACTGTTAAAAGTTTGCAAGGTACAGACTGAGAATGTTTACTTGGTGGAATGTATTAAATGGAACCAGGTCCCAAAAGGACTGAGAATGTAGAAGTTTTCAACTGGTGTGGTTAGGGACTCACCCTTGCATCAAGATTTGCTTGATTTATTCAATCGCTATGGTCGCGAGTACATGGAGGTACTTATAAAACATAAAACAAAAATGATTGAGGGGCTTATCAATGAGATAAAAGAACTGGATGTTGTTATTACAACGGACCTGCTGTCTGAACAACATCAGGTCGAATATCGTCAGATATTCAGAAGTATTGACAGCCACATCAGTAAAGTTAAGGCTCGTAAACTTAAAGAAATTGGAATGAGATTGCAATGAATATTCATCGAAGAAGGCATACCCTCCACCACTTCCTTCTCAGCAGTGGGGCCACCATTTTGGGGATTCCATGGCTTCAGCCAATGATAACAATGATAACAGGGACTTCATTAATATTTATGAAGTTACGGAGCAGGAAGTAAACACCCCTTTAGATCAACCAGCCCTATGTCGGTCAGGACAGATAAGGGAAAGAGAACAAATCAAGGCCGTTACCAGATTCCAGCATATCTGAACCATTTTTAGAACCATTCGCACCACCAGCAGACATCTTTTCATCTGGCATGCAGGAATATACAGAATCGGAGTCAGTACCAGAGATAATGGG